>NC_058130.1:164714486-164837110 GCF_016433145.1 Gracilinanus agilis
GGGGAAAGCTCTGGGGCGCGAGTTGAGGGGCGGGGTGAGGGTCGCTGGGTGAGCGGCGAGATCCTGCTGCTTGAACGGAGGGGCGGGGTGAGGGGCTCCTCCAGGGCCTTCCTGGCCTTCGGTTTAGACTGGTGAGGTCCAAGGGGCCCTGGAGGGCGACGGGATTGAGGGTAAAGGGTACCATGGGGAGTGAGTCTGGGGTGAAAGAGATGGAGGAAGAGAGAAGGTTTTGGGTAGGGAGGAAAGAGGAGGAGACGCCGCGAGGGGATAAGTGTCGAATAGAGGTGCCTGGAGTTGGGGAAGGGAGGGATTGAAGGAAGGAGAAAGATAGATTGAGATGAGACGTGTGGAGGCAGGGATGGAGAAGACTGAACCCGAATTAAGTCGAGGGGGAAGCCCAGGACTTGTAAAGAAGAGAGGGAGGTAAAGGGTTAGAGGTGGCAGGAGGTACACAGCAAGATTTGAAATAATTTGTCTCGTCTTTTTTTCCTGTCATACTTTATATCATTCGGAAACTGAAGAGAAATTTAGAATCTCTGTTGGGAGTTTTGAGGGTCAGATTCCATTTCATGGAGGATTGATTTCCTAAACTTTCTGGTGTTGCCACACATTTGTTTGGTAGACTATGTAAAAATTTCCTTAAGCATAGAAACCTATTAAAAAAGTTAACGTCATAGGATTTTGAAAATTTATCTTAGAAACAGTTAGATAATTGGAGATGCTCCTGAGGGTTGTAAAACCAAGACTGGACCAAATCATGGGTTAGAGTCTTAGATTTATCATTGATCTGTCACTCATTTGTAAGCTTTCCTTTTTTCCCCTCTCACTCCTGATGATTTTTCTGTTCATTATTATCTCTAGATTTGGTCATAAAGGAAAAGTCAAAGTATGTTTCATAAGTTTAAGTTGAGGATAGAAAATACTAAATAGAGTATTCTTTAGTAGCCACTACCTTTTGAGATATGCAAATTGAAACTTTTATGTCCAACCTGGTTAACTGGAAAGACATTATTTAAAGTTCAAGAATATGAAACATCCCACAGAATTTGAACAGTGTCTATAAACTCATTAACTTACAGCTCCTTTCCTTTAAAGAAATTCTATTAGTAAGAGCTCTTACTCATAAAAGGATATAGATGTTTTCAGAATTTGTATTTTTTTTGTTGTTGATTTAGCATTTTCTATCATAGGTGTCCTAAAAGTCTTGGTATATTTTTGGTATTTAAAATCTTACAAACTGCACCATGACTTGGGATTACCTGTATAGTAGATTTGCAAATAATCTGATATTATTCTGTGGGGTTTAGAAATACAAAGTGTGATTTTTACAAAAGGAGAAGCTGGGGCAGAGAGATTAATATATGACAAAAGAATTCAAGTGCTTCCTGAATTTCGGTTCTGTTTAGTCCAAAACTTGTTGCTTCAACAAGACATCTTTTTGTTTGCCAGAAATATTTTCCTTGTCTTGAAGTAGCAACATACTAATGAGTGTAATGTTAGATTATGGGCAGATTCTTTTGAACAGATATTAGTAATTATTACCTTCTTTTTGTCCTTTGATTGTCAACTTTCCAGCCATTCTGCTTTTTCTTTTTGATTTCTTGGGCGATATTTTAATGAAGATCATTAGGCATTTCCATTCAGTGGTTAGATTCTAACCTAATGGTTTTTCCTCTGGAGTATTACAGCTAAAAAAGTAACATTCTACTTCCTGGACCTGATTATAGGCTATAGATTATATAGCCGTAGAAATTATTATTTTCTTGTTACATATACCAAGATTACTTTTATTATTATTTTTTTACTTTTTTTTAAACCCATAACTTCTGTGTATTGGCTGCTAGGTGGAAGAGTGGTAAGGGTGGGCAATGGGGGTCAAGTGACTTGCCCAGGGTCACACAACTGGGAAGTATCTGAGGCCAGATTTGAACCTAGGACCTCCGTCTCTAGACCTGACTCTCAATCCACTGAACTACCCAGCTGCCCCCCACCCCAAGATTATTTTTAATAGTTACTTATGAGCAGTACTGAGAAATCATTTTGAATATGAACTTTTTTTTGTCTTCTAAATGATAATTTAGAGTCAGAGAAAGTGTTTTATACTCCATTTTAAATCATCTTATATGAGGGGAAATTTTAATGTAAAATTAATAAATAGGGAATTTCAAATCATAATAACCGACTAATAGTTTTGAAAGTGGTAGAAATTTGTCTTACCAAGCTTTTGTACATATGGTATAAGCCCATTGAAAAAATACTTAAGATCTTTCATTTTTAGTTTCACTTTCATTTGTCTTTATATAATACATATAGTATACATAATAGTCAGGAGCACATTTTATTAGCCTAATTTGCGGAATAGAATTTTAATAGACAGTGGCTTATAGAATTACTCAAAGATACATAGAATATTGTAAAATTTTAAAACTCTGAATAGTCTCCTCTTGATAGTTTTTTGCATATAGAAGGTAGAGGTAAGGGAGGCTCAAGGCATTTAGATCTACAGTTTAATAATAGAATTTAATTAACCTTATAAAAAAAACCCTAATTACCCCCTCTAATTTTAAAGGTGAGGAAACTCAGGTTCCAAAAGACTGTGATTTAATCAAAGATTTACAGTTAATAGCTTATATCTTTCCATATGTAGAGTATCCTCCATAGCAGAATCCTTAGAAAGGGTCATAGTCATATGAATGATTTCTTTAGGTAGATTATTTTTATATTACCTTTTCTAAAAAGAACCCTTACCTTCCATCTTAGGATTAATACTTTGTATTTTCAGGCCAAAGAGTGGTAAGGACTAGACACTGGGGGTTAAGTGACTTGCCTAGGGTCACATAGCTAGGAACTATCTTGAGGCTAGATTTGAGTCCAGGACCTCTAGTTTCTAGGTTTGTCTTAAAATCCACTGAATCACCTAGCTGCCCCCTGCTTTTTCTTTGTATATTACAATTTCTTTCACCACTGACATTGTTTTTGACATTACCTGTAATTACAAAATATTCAAAATAAGGGCTAAGAAGTGGCAGGTGCTTACCAGTATATGATATTGTTGACTATGTTGAAGGGCCTAATAATGTCTTTAGAATCCGTTTTTAATATTAGAGAAGCTACTAATTATAAACAAATGTTCTTGGGCCTGATTACTTGAATTCTGATTCTGGGTGAGAAATCAGCCTTTGAGTGCTATGTAATTTGATGAAAATTTATAGTATAGCAATGAGTTATACTAATGCAATTTGTAAATACTTGTGACTTCTATAACAGCCTTGAGTGAAGTCTGAATGTATTAAAATTTACTGAAAATTCAGATATAAATTACTTCATGTAATGACCTGTTTTTGAATAGTCTGGAATAGAGGTCTCCAAACTATTCTTGTTACATCCCTAAGAGTAAAAAGTATTTGAGCATATGCCCACAATATGTGCTCTTTTGCCTTTTTTTTAAATTTTTTTTTTAAATTTTAAACCCTTAACTTCTGTGTATTGACTTATAGGTGGAAGAGTGGTAAGGGTAGGCAATGGGGGTCAAGTGACTTGCCCAGGGTCACACAGCTGGGAAGTGTCTGAGGCCGGATTTGAACCTAGGACCTGCTGTCTCTAGGCCTGGCTCTCAATCCACTGAGCTACTCAGCTGCCCCCCCCCCCTTTTTTTTTTTTGTAAGTTGCATACATATACTATTGTACTTAAAATTACCTATATCCTAAAGTTTACCTAAAAGTAAAGTTTGAAAAAGGATAAGCTAGGTGGCACAATGGATAGAGATTTAGGCCTGCATTCAGGAGGACCTGGGTTCAAATCTATTCTCAGATACTTCCTATCAGTGTGACTGTGGGCAAATCACTTAACCCTGTTTGCTTAGCGCTCTCTCCTGTCATAAGAGTTGTTACTAAGACAGAATGTAAAGGTTTCAAAAGAAAAAAAAGTTGAACCAAAAATGAAATAGTGTTTCTTTCTAGGTTAAAGTAGGAAGCCACTGGTTTTTGAGGACAGTGATCAGCCCTTTTCTTTGGGAAAATCATTTTGCTGAGTGGAAAATGGATGGGAGAAGGAAGAGACTTAGCAGGAAGATTGAATGAATAGTAGGTCCTTGCAAATCCTAATTCTGTTAAGAGATAATGAAGACCTGAACTAGAGAGTTGGCTTTTTGAGTAGTGAGGAGATGGATATGAGAGAAGTGTTGTGGAGGCAGGTTTGTCTACTGATTGGGTAAATGTATAAGGAAGAATAAGAATTGGAATATGACACTAAGGATTCACTAAAGATGATGACACATTAAAAAAAGACAACCTGGACAAGAAAGATGTTATTGCCCTTGACAGAAATAGGTAGATGGGGAAGAGGGGTGAGTTAAGGGGGAAAGATAATGTAAAAAGATTTTTATTGCAAATTGCAACCCATCCATGTGCTTGCTTATCCTTGTAACTCATTTGTTCCAGTGGAAATAAAGAGATAAGGTGGGACTCTTACTCATAGGTCAAGAGCCTATTAGCTAGTCCTCAGAGAAGTGCTTGCCACAACCAGGAGGAGATCTGAGGCGGGGCAGCTGGGTGGCTCAGTGGATTGAGAGTCAGGCCCAGAGATGGAGGTCCTGGGTTCAAATCTGGCCTCAGAAACTTTCTAGCAGTGTGACCCTGGGCAAATCACTTAACTCCCATTGCCTAGCCCTTACCATTCTTCTGCCTTGGAGCCAATACACAGTATTGATTCCAAGATGGAAGGTAAGGGTTTTTTAAAAAAAAGGAGATCTGAGAGACAGAAATTGGGTAAAGGGTTGGAGGGAATTTTCCCAAAGACACCTGGGTCACTACTGCTGTAGGTTCCTACCAAATAAGTAGTTCTTTCACTGAGACAATTCAGTGCAGTTTGAGGAAGGTTGAGAAGTTGTACTACCCATTTTCCCTTTCTCCAGAGGGTCCACTGTTTCCTTGAATTAAAACTAGAGTCTCATAGGAGACCTGAACTCTGACTTTTGACTAAAGGTCTAAAAATAACATTTCTCTTAAATTTGCCATGGGAAATATTTGGACTTGAGATATATTGATAAACCTGTATGGATCCAGGGGAACACTTCCTGGTTTGACAGCATTTTGGAGGAAATAAAACCTTTCACATCCAAGAAGTGCTATGTATTATCCATGTTTGATATATACATAATTGTATATTTAATATTTTAGATGGAAAAATATCACAATGTTGAAGGGTCTTTTTTTTTTTTCAAAGAACACCAGGACTTTTCATGACACAACTTTGAATATGCTGGAAAATAAATGTTTGCTGTAAATACCATCCTTCTAATGTGGCTGTCATAGAATCATTTTAGAGATTAGGAGTAGATCTGTGATTTTATTGGCATAGGGCAGTGGTGGTGAATCTTTTAGAACTTTTTAGGGACCCTGTGCCATGCCTCACCCCAGACTACATTTAGTGCCCCACCACTCTGTGTTGGGGGGCAGGGCTGAGCTGTAGGCTGGCCAAACCAGGGTTGAGCTCCACAGCAAAGGTGAGGAGAGAGGCTTGAGCACCCCATACCTTCCCCTGGTTGCAGGTCCTGGGTGGTCAAGCTACAGCTGAGCTCTGCCTTGAATTCCCTACTCCCTGTGTTTGGGGATGGAACCAGACTCCTAGCTGGCTAAGCCAGGGCCCACGTGTGTCTACAGAGAGGTCTCTGCGTGCCATAGGTTTGCCATCACGAGTATAGGGAGTTCCAGATTAGGAAATTTCTATCCAGGCAGATTTTGTAACTAGCTTGAATAATAATAGTATTTGGTACTTTAAAGTTTCCAAGGTGCTTTACATACATAATTCTCATTTGATTGCCACTACAACCATGTGAAGGGGATGCTATTAGTCTCATTTTTATAGGTGAGGAAACAGGAACTGAGGAAGGTTAAATGACTTGCCCAGGATCTTAGTGAGTAGTCTCAAGTAGTAGAGGTGTCAAACTAGTTCTCAAGTGGTGCCTGAACTGTACTAAAATGTGATTTTATAAGTGTTTAACAAAATAAATGGAAGTACAGTACAACAAAGGCAAGGTTGATTTGTGGTTTTCTAAGGCAATATGGCCCACCAGAATCTAATTCTGTTTGAATTTGACACAACTTGAGCACTGAGAAATTGTGACTTGCCCAGGGTCACAAAGCTTGGAAGTACTTTAATCCAGATTTGAAACCAGGTCTCATCTCCAGGCCAGCACTATCCACTGTGCTACCCCTGATAGCTTTTCCTAAGAAGTTGGCTCTGAAATAAGTCAAATAAGTAATAAACATTTCTTTAGGGCTTACTGTGTGCCAGGTACTCTGTTAAATGCTGGGGATAAAAATTAAAAGGAAAAAAAGATAATCCCTATCCTCTAGGAGCTTGCAAGTCCACTGGGAGAAGATGCTACAAAAGAAAGCTGTAGAGTGGGGAAGAGGGGAAAGTATCTGGAGCATGGTGGTGAAGTCAGAAAAGTCCCAGAGTGGTGTAGCCATGTCAGAAATGAGATGTTGCTGCTAAGCACACCTTAAGTGGAGGTTTTGGGGTTCCTAGCTCTGTTCTCTAATCAAAGAGGCAGAGGGCAGTGATCCAGCCAGTTAATAAACATTTATTAAACACCTACTATGTGCTAATAATCACTTGAGATACTATCTCTGTAGTTTACAGTCTAATGAGAAAGACAACAAGCAGACAAATTTATAAAAATTAAGGTATGTACAGGATAAACAGGAAAGAATGAAAAGAGGGAAGGCATTTAAATTAAGAGGGTTTAAGAAAGGCTTTTTCTTAAAAAATAAATTAATAATAATAAAAGATAAAATTTTAGTTGCCACTTGAAGCTTTTAGTGGTCTGTAGTCAGAATAGAGGAAGGAAGATCTTTCTAGAGATGGAACCATGGGATAGATTATCCAGTGTCACTAGATCAAAGAATACTTATCTGGGAGTAAGGTGTAGGACTGGAAAGGTAGGAGGGAGTTAGGTTTTGAGGTCTGAATGTCAAACAACATTTTGTATTTGTTCCTGGAGGCAGTAGGGAGTCACTGGAGTTTTTGAGTGAAAGTACTGGTGACATGACCAGATCTACTTTTTAGTAAAATCACTGTAGTGGCTGAATGGAGGATGGAGTGGAGTGGGGAGAGGCAGGCAGATCCACCAGCAGGCTAATACAGTAGTCCAGACGTGAGGTTATGAAGACTTGTACCAGAATGGTAGCATCATTAGAGAAGAGATTGTAAAGGCTAAATCTATGGACATTGGCATTAGATTGGGTGTGGGATGTGAGAGAGAGTAGTCCAAGATGACTCCTAGGTTGCTAACCTTAGGGGCTGGGAAGGAGGATCTTATTACTGTTTACAGTAATAAGGAAGTGAAGAGGGAGGTAGGTGGTGTGGAAATTTAACACTAGCCTGTACCCTATTTTTTTTTAACACCTCAAGACAACATTTGGATTTTAAATGGAAAAAAAGTTTAATCTTACATTTGAAGCTACCAAATGCTTCTTCTCACCCCTTTGCTGAGTAAGGGTGGAGACAGCGTTTTGTTTATCTGTAAACAAGACTTAAGATAGTGTGGTAGAGAAAAATGAACTTGGAGTATTGTGCAGCCAGTCTAAAGATCTCCTGCCTAACGGTATCTAGAAGACTTTCCTCTTGCACAGTGAGGTCTGAGTGCTCCAAAGAGGCTTGGGAAAGGGATTTCACAAAGAGCATAAATTGGAGCTCTGGGAGGACATAGGGACTGGAATCTGAGTGAATAGTGAATAGGTGTAAGATCAGGTCCCAGGTCTTAAAAGGAAGGTGGCTGGCCACATGTGGCTGATGCCTTCTTTTTCCTCTGGCCTACTTTTTATTATTTAATAAATTAAGATATACTGTCCAGTGAATTTTAATCATAACAGTAGACAGAGTTTTTTTGGGAAAGATAATATTTATGTTTTGGCTACATTGATATTAAAATGGCTACTGGAACATCCAGTATGAGAAGACTGAAAGGTAGTTAGAGAGGTCATTGGAGGTCAGCAGAGGGGTTGGGACAGGACAGGTAGATATAAGAATCATCAGCATAGAGATAATAATTGAATCCATGGGAGCCAATGAGATCACTAAGTGAAGTAGCATACAGGGGAAGAGAAGAGGGCCCAGGACAGAATCTTGAGGGACACCTTTGGTTAGTGGGCATGATCTGGAAGAAGGTCTAGCAAATGAGATAAGAGAAGTAGTAAGATAGGAAGAAAACCAGAAAAGACAGTGGTTTCCAAAAACCAAGAAAGAAGAGAATATTCCAGGAGGAACTATCAAATGATGAAGTGTGAGTATCAGGATTGTGTTTAGATATCAGTATACTTATTGGATTGTGTAGGATGATAAGCTTTCCAGGGGCACCTAGAACAGTCCCAAAAGGGGAGTACATGGCTGGGAAATGAAGGATGGGAAATGAAGGAATATAGGGGAGAAGGGACATTGATTTGACTGGTTGTCAGGGTTAAGTGAAGGTTTTTATGGTTTATCTGGGAATGTTTATTATAAGCAGAAGAGAAGCCAATGTATTAGAAAAGATTGAAGGTGAAAGGGAGGATAATTAAGAGGCAAGCTTTGAGAGCAGTTGGAAAGACTCAAGATAAAGGAATAGAATTGTTGTTTAATTTAGGAAGGCACTATGAAGGTATTTATTCTTGAATACTTTTCAAGTTGAGGTAAATGGAGTATAGTTGTTTGAATAGGAAGGTTCTGGATTCAAGTTCTGCCTCTGACACATTCTGGTGATGTGACCTTGGATAAGTCACTGAACTGTTTAATGAATGAATGAGGTAAATCAAGCATCCATCCATTCATTCATTCATTCATTTTTAAGACTTTACCTTCCTTCTTGTAGTCAATACTGTGTATTAGCTCCAAGGGGTTAAGTGACTTGCCCAGGGTCACACAACTAGGACGTGTCTGAGGTCAGATTTGAACCTAGGACTTCCTGTCTCTAGTCCTGGCTCTCAATCCACTGAGCCACCCAACTGCCCCCAAAGCAAGTATTTATTAAGCAATATAGAAAAGTAACAAAGTCACCATTTTCAAGGAACTCACATTCTAATGGGAAAGACAATACAACATTATTGAAAGTTTCAGCTGTAAATCAGATGGAAGGGTCCTTATAGGGTAACATCAAAGTAGATGTTAATGTCTTTTCTTTAATGTCATTTCCACTAATGGAAATCATGTCAGTTTTAGATGCTAAACCATTTGGACTGTGCCAAAGTCTTCAGTGACAAGAATTTTCTTTTATGAATCTTTAATAGCTGTGGCTATAGCACCTGAGGGAGTACCAGATGCCAGGCTGCTCTCCATAGAGACATTCATTGGGCTGAAAGCATTGCTATTGCTGAGGTTCTTGGGTTCAGAGTCCTGAGCTGTCTCCATCAGGGTCTTAAGGGGAGATGACTGGTGATGGTTTGACTTGCCTGGCACATGGTGCTTCCCATCTTCCCCCTCAGGGTGCCTGACTGCTTCAGCTAGCCTGGTTTGCTTGCCCTTTATGTGCCAGATGTATGGCAGTTGGTGGGGATGGCTGGCCCTTTTGTCATAGGAGTTCCTTCTTCAGATAATGGCTGAGAGACTGGGTTGGAAGTAGGATACTAAGAACTTTTAAAACCACAATTAGTAGTTTCTTCTTCATGATTTTCTATAGTGGTGAACCTATGGCATGCATGCCTGGGGCAGCACTCAGAGCCCTCTGTGGGCACGTGCACCATTACCCCAGCATATGGAGTTCATTACTAGAAAGCCAGAGGGATATGGAGCTAGACTGTTCCCCTCTCCCTCTCCATGTGTGCCTGAGGACATCATTCGCCCTTCTAAAAGGTTCACCATCACTGCCCTAGACCAGTGAAATCACAATTCTATTCCCTGTTGGTTTTCAAGTAGGAAAAGAACAGGTTTTGTAGAGAGAAGTGGTTAGGATCATATAGATGATTCCTAAGAAGAATGAAGGATATTTTTCATAGAATATTAGAATTTGAAGGAATTTTAGAGTTCATCTAGTTCGATCTCATTTTACAAAAAAAGATAATAAAGGTCAAAGCAGGTTACTTCCTCAAAAATCATATATCTGGTTAGTGGTGAAGCTAAGACTAGACTAGAACTTAAGACTAATGCTGTCTTATTGAAAGTTTGGACCATTGAACCGTACTGTTGGAACACTGGTCAGAAGAGTGACCCTAATCATCAAGAAAAAAAGGTTAAATTATGTTCAATATAATCTGTTTAGGAAAGCAAGGCAGTGTACATTTTATCAATGTATTCATATATTAATGTTTACATCACTTGTCACATTCTAGTGTACCACCTAGAACTATTGTTTATTTTATTTTTTTTTAAACTCTTACCTTCTGTCTTCAAATCAGTACTGTATATTGGTTTCAAGGCAGAAGAGTGATAAAGTCTAGGCATTGGGGGTTAAGCGACTAGCCCAGGATCACACAACTAGGAAGTGTCTGAGGCTGGATTTGAACCTAGGACCTCCCATCTTCAGGCCTGGCTCAATCCATTGAGCCATCCAGCTGCCCCCAGAACTCTTGTTTAGTAAACAAACCAGCATACCAACTATTTCTGATAACTTATGTAACATTCTACCCCTTTACCTCAATCTCCCTATCTCTCCCAGAATGAAGAAATACGGATCCATTTTCTAGAATCAAGATTGATCATGAATTCATATGCTTTTATGTCATTGTTCTCTTGGTTCTACTTTCTTTATTCTATTACTTCACTCGGGACTTACTAGGTTTCTCTAAATTTAAATTTCTCATTCATCATTTCTTATTATTATATCTTTACATTTTATTATTAACTTCAATTTAAAACATTAAAGAAAACTAGTATACCATGTTCCTGGAGGAAAAAATAAAACTTACTTCTGAATTACTTTGTTTCCTGATAAGTAAAAATGTGTTACTGTAATTCATATTCTTCAAAATGAGACATTCCTTTATGCCATTTAAGGCAATTATAATAGTAAAGAGGTTGCCAAACTTGAGTGGAAAATATCAAATGAGGTGTAGCAGATGAAAAAAAGAGAGGTACCAACTGATTATAAGCATTTGCTTTAAAACTGATAGCCTTAAGTTTAAATTTAATATGAGCTAATTTATAATAGAAGAAAAGTTATTTGATCATAGTGTAAGAGTAAATCTTACTGCTGTGTAGAATGAGGATAAAGGCAAAAAGTAGAATGTCATATTGGTCATAGATGATAGACAAGTGGGAAGGTAGGATCTGGAGTGGGACTTAGCCTACCTTTTGCATCTCTTACCAAGCAGAACTTCTGTGATTGGTTGGATTGAGTATAGAAAGTAGGGAAAAGTATAGGACATGAGATATATAGGATGTTGAAAAATATCACAAGTGACTTCTAGGTAATGGTTGATATATTGGAGCAGTTAGGAAAAGATGGAAGATAAGTCATTCAACAAGCATTTATTTATTAAACACATATATCAAGCATTGTGCTGGAAATGCAAAGTAAGTCACAACAAGCTCTGGCCTCAAAGGAACTTACATCCCATTCAGAGAGGCAACCTATAATTATTAGATGGAAAGTAATTCTATTTGATGGAGAAACATCATGTTCTAGGGTTGAGTGAACTTGGATGAGGGGAAAATTAGATCTAGAACT
Source organism: Gracilinanus agilis (assembly GCF_016433145.1). Taxonomy (NCBI): domain Eukaryota; kingdom Metazoa; phylum Chordata; class Mammalia; order Didelphimorphia; family Didelphidae; genus Gracilinanus; species Gracilinanus agilis. The sequence continues at coordinate 164,726,129 of NC_058130.1, forward strand.
GAAATCTAGCTTTCCCTTTAGTTGTGAATTTTTAAAATTCTGATAAAAGGCCCATAGACTTTACTAGATTTCCAAAGGGGACTTTGATACATAAAGTTTCAGAATCCCAGACTTTGAGGGAAAGGGTCTTTGAAGATAAGGGAGCTGGTAAAGGTCTCCTTCAGAAGGTATCATGTGAGCTGTCTCGAAGGAATTTATTCGTTCTGAATCAGTGAGGAGTATAAAGGTACAGAGTCAGAGAAGTGTGTGAGAAACAAGTTAGGCTTAGTTTGACATAAAATTTTAGGTATTAGGCTATGAGATAGCTGCTATTATTATCACCCCCATTTTGCAGATTCTTGGCTTTCCTTTTGCAGAAGCTGAGGAAACTGAGACTGAGAGAACTTAAGTAACTTGTACAAGGTCACACAGCAAATAAGTGTCTGGGCAGGATTCTTCAGTGTATTTTTGTTAAATAGTAAAATGATATGTATTTTATTGGCATCTGGTTTGAGAATTTCCTTGTGTTGATAGTATTGGATTAATTTTATAATGACTCAGCCCTACCTGTTAGAATTCTTAAATATAATCAGAATGATTTTTGATGTCCTTAAAATAGTTTTTTCAGTGTTGAACCCCCCCCCCCCATCCCCACATGAATAATTATGGGAAGGGAATTCACTTATATGATATTGGAAGAGTTTAATTTTATTTCTTAACTGTCTAAGTCTTTGGATATCTATATCTTCTATCACTTAAACTATTTTCTAGAGAATGGAGCTTCAGGCTGTGGTCCTTATGTATCTTTGTTCTACCCTATCAAATCAGTAACGTTACTGTTAGTAGTACACTCCCCTGAATTACCTTGCTGTACTTAAATTTTCATTTTTGTGCATTGAATGATTCTATGGCATAGTAGATTGTTGAACTTGGAGACTAGAAAACTTATTTTAGAATCCCACCGTTGCCACTTATTAGCTATAATCTTGGGCAAATTGTTTAACCTCTTGGAAGGGAGCTTGATGAAGTGGAAAGAACTTTGGTTTTATAGTCAAAAGACTTGAGTTATTTAATCAATAGGCTTTGGTTTCCTTATCTGTAAAATAAGGGGGTTGGATAATTGTAGGGAGTCAACTTTTTGTGCCACAGACCTCTTTGGTAGTCTGGAAAAAGCCTGTAGATCTTTTCTCAGTATAATGTTTTTCAAGATGTAAATACATAGATTACAAAGGAAACAATTATTGAAAAACAATTATCAGATACATGGAAAAATAATTTCATAGATCCCAGGTTTAAAATCTTTGTACTCAGAGGGACCTACAAGGTCCTATTGAGCTCTAAATCTATAATCTTATAAACCTTGGCACATGCTTGCTCCTTAAGAGAGATTATATTTGCATTGTTTTATAGTAGTAGCTGGAATAATAGGACTTTGGCATAGGAACTTTTAATTTAATATAATAAGAATCTTATAATCATTGGAGACTTAAAAGCCTTCAGTGATAATTACAGTGTATATGGGGTCGCCATAAAATAATGAGATGGATTTCATGATCTATGAATGGAAAATGTAATCTGTAGTTCCACTACTTTAATTGTTCCTTATATGTCTTCTTGATGTATTCCACTCCCCCCATCTGGGGAGAATACCTAGTTTTTAGAAACTGCTTATGTAATGGTTCATAATAATGTAGGGCAGCTAGGTGGAATGGTGAATAGAGTTCTGGGCTGGATTCAGAAAGAGCCAAGTTTAAATTTGATCTCAGACCTTAACTAGGTGACTCTGGGTAAGCCACTTTGCCCTGTTTGCCTAAGTTTCCTCATCTGTAGAATGAGCTAGAGAAGGAAATAGCAAACCATTCCAGTATCTTTTCCAAGAAAATCACAAATGGGGTTACAAAGAGTAGCATGTGACTGAACAACAGCATAATAATGTATGCAAAAGTGATAGAGCATCGAATGAATATAAACTGCTGTATCATTTCATAGATTCAGAGCTAGATGGAAACTTGGAGATTGTCCCTTCAAAACAAATTTTGAAGCAAATTTTTTAGTAATGGAGCATTTTTTCATATGGTAGATAATTTGAAAAATTCATATTTTTTTGGCCACTTTATCTCTTGGGGAAATGGCACTTTTCTCTTTATAGCTGGAAGCACTTTTATTTTCTAGAGTATTTATCTAGTTATTCTTTTTTTTTTTTTTCATGCCAAGCAAGTGATCTGTTACATTTGGATGGAAACTAGTATAGATCCAAACTCATGGGATGTTAGCTGTTTTGGGGGAATTCTTATTGTTGAGAAGAAAATATTGTGGAATATTTTGGTTGGTAATGACTTGAGTGTCCTTCCCTCTTTCACTGATTCCAAGGCTTCAGGGAAGTGACAAATACTTCCTGTTCACAAAAAGATTGGGAGTCTTCCTCTATATCATCTATAGTTCTAGCTTACTGGGCCAGTATTTGAGAAGATAACTTTATGTAATACATAGTAGAGTAAGTTAATGGAGTGGGATTAGATGTAGGACTATTAGTAATTATTCTTCAGTTCTAATCTATTAGGATCTTACTTTTTAAAAAAAATTTAATACTTTCCATTAAAGGTAATAGAAAACTAAAAAACTTCAATAATATTCTTCCAGCAGACCTTGTTATAGAATCTTAGAATTTTAAAGTTTGAAGGAAGTCTAGTCCAAGCTTTTCATTTGATAGATGAAGAAGCAGAGGCCCAGGGAACGTTAATTGTAGAGCTGAGACTAAAATCGGTTCTTTTTATTCTGCCTCTGAAGTAGAATTCCCTAAATTGAAAAAGACACTTAAAAAAGATTTCGTGAGATAATCCTAGGTTTTTGCTCATGCTATTATTTGAAAGAAAACTAATATTTTGCTATTAAAGTTGATAGTGTTTCCATTTGCTTTTCCAGACTTTTACATAGAAGTGTGATTACTGAAGATGGAGGCCCTGTATTTTTGCTTAATTGTTTTTTGGCCTAAGGGAGGTTTTAGTCCAGGGGAAGAGAAGGTCAAAATGGCTGATACAAAGATAGAAGACATCACTAAAATGCACCTTCATCTATTTATTTATTTGCTTGCTTATTTTTTTATTCATTCATTCAAACTTTTGTTTGTTTATTTATAAAGCCTTTACCTTTTGTCTTCAAATTAATACTGTGTATTGGTCCCAAGGCAGAATAGTGGTAAGGGCTAGGTAATGGGTTTAGGTGATCTGCCCAGGGTCACATAGCTAGGAAGTATCTGAGGTCAAATTTGAATCCAGGACTTCCTCCATCTCTAGGGCTGGCTCTCTATTCACTGAGCCACGCAGCTGCCCCCTGAAATGTATTTTTAAAAGATTTTAGGTATTATTTGTAATGCTTCCTTATGAACAGAGTTTGGTTGAAAATTTGTCAGCTTTGTCAAGCTATTCTGTTTCTGTTTTGCTGAATTTATGTACAGCACTTCTACTTCAGTTAAGATATCAATTGATTTGAGACTGATTCCACAGTCATCTTTGAGTAGAAAAATAATTTTGGAAAAGGGACCCCCTCCATTAACAATAACTGCCATCAAAAAGAAATTAGGCGGGGCAGCTGGGTAGCTCAGTGGAGTGAGAGTCAGGCCTAGAGACAGGAGGTCCTAGGTTCAAATCCGGCCTCAGCCACTTCCAAGCTGTGTGACCCTGGGCAAGTCACTTGACCCCCATTGCCCACCCTTACCACTCTTCCACCTATGAGACAATACACCGAAGTACAAGGGTTTAAAAAAAAAAAGAAACTAGGCACAGGATCCCTGAAAGTGTTAGAATAAGGCATACTACCATATCCAGTCCTTATATCCATTATCTGGAGAAGGAACTCCTATGGAGAAAGGGCCAGCCATCCCCACCAACTGCCATTCAACTGGCACATAAAGGGCAAGCAAACCAGCCTAGCTGGGATGGGAAGCACCATGTGCCAGGCAAGTCAAACCACCACCAGTCTGCTGACCACCATCTCCCCTTAAGACCCTGATGGAAACAGCCCAGGATTCTGAACCCACGAACTTCAGCAATAGCAATACTTAAATGAATGTCCTCAGACATCATCCTGAGAAGCAACTGGTATGGAGAGCAGCCTGGCATCTGGTCCTCCCTCAGAGCCACTGCTTTTAAAGATTCAGAAAAGTTCTTGTTACTGTGTCTTTGGCACAGTCCAAATGGATCAGCATCTGAAACTGACATGATTTTCATTAATGGAAATGACATTAACATCTACTTTGATGTTACCCTATCAGGACCCTTCCATCTGATTTACAGCTGTAACTTTCAATAATATTGTGTTGTGTCTCACTTTAGAATGTGAGCTCCTTGAAAACAGTGACTTTGTTACTTTTCTATTTGAGTCCTCAGCACTTAGCCCAATACTTTGCACATATTAAGTGCTTAATAAATATTTCATTCGTTAATTATTTTTTGCTTTTGAATTTGATTTTAATTTGTGAAAGATGTCATAAAAAATGAGCTGATATGAAAAATCCTAATAATTTGTGTGAAGTTTGATATTGTAGAGCTCTTTGCTCAACATGGATAAATGTGATCCTGATATTGAGAATTTCTCTACAACCTTAGCAGACATAGGAACTTTTGTGGTAGAAGAAACAAATACATGTGTAAGACTTGACAATAATTTTAGACAGTTGATTTTATAATTCAAGTTGCTTGGTTAAGACTTAGTTCTCTACTCTTTGTGATTATGAAAGAAAGCATCTTAGGATTTGCCTGATCTACATGATTCTTAGTGACATTTACATCTATCTTTATTTTTTTTTTTTGTATTTTGCTTTGATTTATTTTGCAAGACAGAAGGTTTGAGGGAATCTGCTAAATCTGCTATGTATAAAATAAGGTACTCTGTAGGTAGAACTTCAAATATTTAGGCCCAGTTTGAGGAGGAAGGGTTAAAGACACAAGGATAAGGAAAGAGTCTACTTTGGAGGAGACACTGTAGGATTATGAGACTGTGGTCACAACCAGATTTTGAAATCAATTAGATTGCTACTAGCTATCAAGATTTTTGACCTGACTGAAGCATCCTCAGCATTGTTTAATAGGTACATTTGTTGAGAAGAAATTCTGTTCCTAGAAAGAATTACAAAACGAAGCAGTTAATGGATTAAGTGCTCTTTTGTTTATTTTATCACCTTTCCCATTTTTCTTAGATAGGCTCCTACATTTGGCATAGAATGCTATCAGCCACTTTGGTCTTGTGGCATTTTGGAATACTTTTATTAGGTTAAATTTGCTTCTAGGCTGGTAACTTTAGGGCGCAGGGGTGGGCAATCTTTTTGGCCGTGAGAGCCATAAACGCCACATTTTTTAAAATGTAATTTCGTGAGAGCCGTACAGTGCTCACAGTGCGCGCTCCTGTAACAGTGCCTGAAAAAAAATTGACTTTATGGCTCCTGCAGAAAGAGCCATATCTGGCCCTCAAAAGAGCCAGATATGGCTTGAGAGCCTTACGTTGCCGACCCCTGCTTTAGGAGAAGCCAATGTGGATCAAGTTATTTGGACTGCTAATCATAAGAAAATGGTAAAAAAAATTGGTTGATGTCTTTTTCTGATATTAATAAAAGTTTATTTAATAATTAAGAATTATACATAAAGTTATGCATAAACATGAAGATAGGACTGGGTTATTTTAACTAGTGACCTGGTTGAAAAAAAATGTAAGTGCAAACAATTGCCAGTTAAATAAAACTAATGTCAAAATGGTGTAGTCTATTGAAAGCCAGCTTCCTTTTGTATTCAAGTTGAACTTGGATGTATATTGGCTATGCAACCTCACTTAATCTCTCAGTACCCCTTGGAGCCTTCAAAAATTATAAAAATTGAAGGTTTAATTTTAAAAAGGGGAAGTTGCAGCTGTGTTGTCTTCAAACTTTGAATTTTACAATAAGAATTATTGCTTCTGGTTTCAGACACTCCTAGGTGTGTGACCTAACTGCTCTTCTGCCTTAGAATCAATATTTACTATCTATTCTAAGACAGAAGGTAAGTGTTTATTTTTTAACATTATTCTCCCCTTTTACCTCAAACTGTAGGGAATGAATATCAGCTTATTACATATTTACATTAGATTTTTTGAAATCTAGTCTTGGATTGCATTAACTTTGTTTCCAGTAATTAGGAGATAATAGATCTTCCTTGCTCTGCTCCCTTAGTCAGACCATATCTGAAATTTAATATTCAGTTCTGGGTGAGGGGGCAGCTGGGTAGCTCAGTGGATTGAGAGTCAGGCCTAGAGATGGGAGGTCCTAGGTTCAGGGAGGTCCTAGGTTCAGGTCCGGCCTCAGATACTTCCTAGCTGTGTGACTCTGGGCAGGTCATTTGACCCCCATTGCCCACCCTTACCATTCTTCCACCTAGGAGCCAATACACAGAAGTTAAGGGTTTAAAAAAATTCAGTTCTGGCGCCCACAGTGTAAGGGCATCATTCATTGGAGGGAAAACAGAATAGAATAGTAAAGTGCATTGAGTATCCATCATTTGAAAATCTTACTCTATGTGGTAAGTATGTTTTTGATCTTGAGCAACATACTAGCTGCTTAGTTTTCTTTTGTAAAATAAAGACACTGAACTAGATAGAGGCCTTTTAGATCCTTTTTCAGTTTTAAATGTGATCCTATGACTTCTTGATACATATTTTTTGAAGTATGTTTTATGTATATAGCAGTTTTTAAAAAAAACTATTGATGTAGCCCAAAGTCTGCTGAAAAATTTCAAAAACCTATCAAAATGAATCCAGAAATCCTTCTGAATGGTTCCTTCATCTTCTGATATTTTAAAATTGAAAAAACAAAACAACCATTTACTTCAACACTTAAAGATTGGTGAAAATACTCCTTTTACCAGGACACATGGCAACTTCTTTGTCTTCGTTTTTGTTTTGAGTTGTTGTGCCTGAAACTTTCATCACCCTGTAGCTAATGTGATGTTGAGTCTGTGTAGGGTTTGGCTCTCAAATGACAAATATTCATTCTTTTGGTTGATGGGTTCTTAGCCATTCCAGGATAGTTAGGATCTACCTTGGTTTTTGTCCTTTTGCCATAGCCTTTGGGACCCAGGGTCGGTTCTGTGACATAATGATCTCAGAGGGCTTTAAGTAAAGAATTATGAGAGTATCTGACTGGTTACCATATTGTTTTGTGTAATTGGTTTATAAGTATTTAATTCAATGTTAGCATACAGGCATATAATTTATTAAATTTAGTTTTTGTGGTAAGTTATGTATTAATTTCCTTTGAGTAATTATATTCTAATACTTTAATTATGTTATACATGTAATAAAAAGTTGGGCATCAGACCCTTGGTTGAGAATATAACTTGTTCCAGAGAATTTAGTTTATACTAATTTTATCAAGAACATGCACTGGAATTAAACAGCTTACATTTGTTTTTTTTTTTTAAACTTACCTTCATCATGAGTATAGCTCTGTTCCCTCAAATCTCAGTCATGTTGAAATCAGTTGGTATTTATTGGTGAAGATACTGATTAGAAATTGCCAACTTGCTTTTCTTTGTTAATTCTTGTAATATGTGCAGGCTATTTATTTATTTGTTTGTTTTTAGCTTGACTTTCAGGTAGTCTAATAATTCTTAAATTGTCTCTCCTGGGGGGCAGCTGGGTAGCTCAGTAGATTGAGAGCCAGACCTAGAGAAAGGAGGTCCTAGGTTCAAATCTGACCTCAGACACTTCCCAGCTGTGTGACCCTGGGCAAGTCACTTGACCCCCATTGCCCACCCTTACCACTCTTCCACCTATGAGCCAATATGCAGAAGTTAAGGGTTTAAAATAAAAAAAAATGATTCCTCCCAAGTTCTAGTGCTTTTTCTCCTCCTAAACAATATCATTGGAAGGCAGGAACTGACTTGGTTTGTATCTTTGTATCTTCAACATCTAGTACTATGCCTAACATAGTGGACATTGAATAAATTTTCTTGAATGATTGATTATATGTAAATACTTAAGCTGAGTTTTTAAGGAGACTTAAGTGCCACTAATGTTGGTTTTAGGCATCTGCCTCCTGTACATAAAGATTTCAGGTCATGTAGGATTCACTATTGAAAAAATTTAGATCCTTCTCTACCCCCAGACTCTTCTATGAGCCCTTAATCTCCTTAGCTCTCTTTGTATACCATTTTTTTTTCTGGAAGACTGCTTTCTCTCTTTGAAACTTTATGAGGAGGAAAAAGGGATGGCTCCCTAGTACTGGAAGAATTGGCCTATGCTTTCCTTTCAAATTTCATGCTCACTGTTCTCTTATCATTTTTTTTCTGAATGTGAATCTATATTTGTGTATGTATATATAAATGGGGATATACTTTTTGTTCCTTTCTTGAAAATACCCAATTGGACAATTCATTTATTTACAAATTGTTAAATGCAGCATGATGTTGAGAGCACTAGATTTAAAGTTAGAGGACCTGGATTTGAGGACTTGCTGTTGTTTGTTCCAGTACTTAATACAGTACTTGGCCCACAAAGGGTGTTTAATAATGTTTGTTGACTCTGTGATCTTTACAAGCAACTTTACCTCTTGAGCCTCATTTTCTTCACCTATAAAGTGAGAGATTTACATTAGATGACCTAAGATTCTTTTTAACCTCTAAATCTGTGATTAAATTATATTCTGAATGATTTAGTATTGGTATAAGTTAGTTCCTCCATTTGGTTGTATAGGTCCACATTTTATTTATTCATGTTAAGGATTCTCATTTGCTTTTTTTTTACCCTGTTGTTTCTTTGGTCCCTGCTCTAATTTCTTTAGGGCTCTTGCCACCATTAGGCATTTTATAAAACATTGACAATGCTCTCTTGCTTCTAAGCTGAAAGAAACAGCAAGCAATACATAAAGTGAGTAGAAGAAATGTTCATATAGGTGATATTTGAAATGCTTCTAAGCCTGAGTCAGTGTACTCTTGACCTTATAATAGGAAACATCATCAGCCAAATATGCTGATTTGCAACGTCTAGTGATACGGTAGTACAACCATAGATAATGAAGAATACTGAAAGGAGCATCTTTAAATCAGTCATTGAACAAGCATTTATTACGTTCTTACTATGTTATGTGCCAGACACTTTGAATAAACACTGAAGATACAGAGTAAAACAAAAAACATTTCTTACTCTTGAGGAGCTTATAGTATAATGGACAAGACAGCATACAAAACAACTGTATACAAACAAGGTATATGTCTGAAAAATTGGAGATGATCCCCAAATGCAGACATCTTTAAGGGGAATCTGAAGAGGCTTCTAAATAGGTGGGATTTTAGTTGGGTCTCAAAGGACCAAGAAATTAATATAAGAAGAAATCATTCCTTGAATGGAGGACAGCTAGTGGAAATGTCTTGGAGGTACTAAGTGTCTTTTTTGAAGAATAAGGATGCCATAATCACTTTGGGAGGTGGAGAGAAAGGTGTAAGAAAACTGGAAAGGTTGAAAGCTAGATAGGATTTAGTAGATAAACCTGGAGAGGTAATAGGAGCCAAAATAGAGTTGTTTTAATAGGAAGATAACATGATCAGACCTGTGTTTTAGGAAGATCAATTAGATAGCTGAATGAAAAGTGGGCTCTAGTGGGAAGAGATCACAGGCAGGGTGAACACCTGATTGAAGTATGGCTAAACAGGAAGAATGACCATAGAAGAATCAAAAGTGACAGCTGAAAAATTATAAAAAGCAGATATGTCTTGAAAGAAGAGATGAGAGGATCCTCCTATCCCACTCTTTTGTGAGTGAGAAACCCACAAATATTGCATATACATATGCTTCCATAATTTTTTAATTTATTGATCATCGAAATTATTTTCCCCCTTTGTCATTAAACTTTTTATTTGTTATATGGGATGGCTATCTGGGAAAGGTGGGGAAAGGATGCTGGTGGAAACATTGGTGATATAAATACATATATATATATACACACACATACATACATGCACACACATATATAACATTTAAAATTGTAAACAGTCCAGGTGTGAGATGATGGGGGCCTGTACCAAACTGGTGGCATTATCAGAGGAGAGAAGGGAGTATATGAGATACTTTGTGAAGGTAGGATTGCAAGACTTGGTCACAGATTGGATATTGTTAGGGGTGGTAGGAATGAGAAGTGGAAGGTGACAGCTAGGTTACAAGCCTATGTGACTGGAAAGATGGGTGCTTCTGGCAACAAAAATAGGGCATTTAGGAAGAGGGAAGATCCTGGTAGGGGGAAGTTAAGTTTATTTTTGGTCATATTGAGATGACTAGTAGGCAGTTTTTAAGATTGGAGGAGGGAGAGATGTAAGATCTGAGTAACTAGAGTTGAGAACCATCAGCATAGAGTTGATTGTCATTCCTTGGGGAAGTTGAGATAAATGAAATAGTATAGAGGGAGAAGAGGTGGTGGTCTAGGGTAGAACTTTGGGGGACAAGGCTCTTTAATTTTTAATATATGTAAGAGATTAGTGACTAAACAGTTTAATGGTCCCATTTAAGTCTTTTCAAAGAAAAATTCTCTTTAAAATTTTTTATTAATATTTTGTTTTTATATTAGTCACAACCTGGTAATTCTCTTAATAGAATTCCCTTATATGGAAAGCAGCACACAAACCCAACCATCATGGGGACCTCTTGATACCATTAGTGTTTCACCTGTAATTTGCCACTTATTAACCTTCCATAGAACAAGCATTTATTAAGTAACCACTTATGTTGTTAGGTATTGTTAGAAGGACTGGGAGTATAAATACAAGCAAGACTTCTTGCCCTCAAGGAGTTTATATTCTAATGGGTGAAGATTATACATAGAGAAAAGAGACCAGTTCCATGATTAGTTCTCTGGAATCAAAGTTAGCATTATTTTTGTTTAGTCCCCCTCTCCCCCCCCCTCAGTAAACACTCACTCCTTTCCTAGTTTTTCTGCTACTGCAAAAATTGGAAATATAGTGTTTGCCTATTAAAATAGTTAAGCAAATTTTGATGGATGCATGTAATAGGATAATACTGCCTCATAAGAAATAAGGAATATGGGCAGATGTATATAAATTGATGTAGAATGAATTCAGCATAGTGAAAAAAATAATTCACACTGTTACAACAACATAAATGGAAACATCAATAAAATGAAACTGAAAAAGATTGGCCCTGTAGAAAAGATGAGAAAAATATATCCCCCCTTCATTAAGAGCAAGGGAGTAGTGAAGTAGAGATGTTGCCTATGTTAGGTGCAATTGATGCATTGTTTAGATTTGGTGAACCTTTATTTTTCCTTTTAGAAGTTTTGTTACATTAATTTTTAAAAGTGCTGCTCTAAATATGTTTGGAAGTTAATTTCTTAAAAACTTTGTGGGGCGGCCATCAGAGTACTGAAAATAGTGGATTGAAGGGTATGAACAGTTGAGTAATTTTACTTGCATAGTTCTAAGTTTTTTTTTCAGAATGATTAATGATTGATCAGTTTTACTAAGTATTATTTGTGTGCCTTTCTTACCATGTCCTTTCCCAACATTGATATTTCTGTTTTCTATTCTAACATATCACTTTTGCCACTTTGGACATGAGATGAAACCTCCATGTTTTAGGTTTTCTTTTCTCTTACTAGATTATAACTTTTTAAAAAGTTTTTGATAGTTTGCATTTCTTTTAGAAGTTATACATACCTATTCTATCATCTCTTATTTGTGGGGTGACTATTGACACAAACATACACATACATTGATATCAGACTTGTCAGAAATGACTGTACTTTTTAAAATTAAAATTTATTTTTTTCACTTTGCAAAAATCTTCACTTTCTCCCTCTTCTCCTGTTGAGAATAAAAATACAAAACCTCTGTTTCATCATGTATAGTCAAGCAAAACAAATTTCCACTTTGGCCATATTCAAAAGAAAAATATATATAAACATCTCAAACATGTAAATATGTAAATCCTATGTCAAATATATACATAAGTATATTTCATTTTACTTACTGAATCTTTCAGAATCTTTCACCTTTCTGTCAGGAAGCAGAATAGCATGTTTGTTTATGAATCCTCCGGAATCGTGATTCATTATTACTCCACAGAAGTAAGTTGTTTGTCCAAGAACGCTATCTACCTCCAAAGAAAGAACTGTCTGATTCAGAATGCATATCAGAACAAACTATTTTTCACTTTAGCTTATTTGTGTCTTTATTTGGGGGTTTTGGTTTTACACGAGTATTCTCTTAATGGAAGTATGTTTTGCATGATAAACATGTATAACATATATCAAATTGCTTATAGTCTTCAAGAGGGAAGAAGGAAAAAGGGAAGGAAACAATTTGGATCTTAAAATTTTGGAAAACGTGTTGGAAATTATTATTTGTAATTGGGCAAATAAAATATTTTTAAAAAGGAGTTGTTTGTTCTTATAATATCACTGTGATTAAATAATTGGTTTTCTTGGTTCTGCTCACTTTAATCTGCAGCAATTCCTACATGTCTTTCCAGGTTTCTCTGAAACTTTACCTTTCATCATTTCTTAAGAGTACAATAGTATTTCCATCACAGTTATATGCCAAAGCTTATCCAGCCATTTCCCCATTTTAATGAAATCCCACAAATTCCCATTCTTTACCACTTCTAAAAGAGCTGTAAATATTTTTGTACAGTTTTTTTTGCTTAGGACTCATCTCTTAATCTACCCTCCCTTGACCTTTCTCCTTACCGTTTTCCTGTTAATGAAGTGTATTTCTCTGAGACTTTGTGTATTTTTCTCTTTTTTGACCATTTCTGTTGAGAGTAAGGTTCAAGAGTCAGCCCTGTCCCCTTCCTACTTATTTGTATAGATTTCTACTTGATTACTGTGTTAAGTAACTCCATCCCCCCATTTCTCCTTTTCTCCTGTTATATTCTTTAAGAATAAGACATAACAGAACTACTCCTAGACTTTGTTTTTTCACATTCCCTTTTACTTCTAATGTTAGGTAGTGTATGAGACCAGATTTAAACTCAGGACTTCCTGTCTCCAGGCCTGGCTCTCTTATCCACTGAGCTATCTGGTTGCCCCTAGACCACTGAAACTTGACTTTTTTCTTTTTTCTTTTTTTTACATTATTTTTTTCTGCTGTAGATAGAATTTTCTTCTATTTTTGCCTACTCTTTTGAATTTGTTTTAATATTTCTTCTCATCTCATGGAGTCATTGACTTCTATTCGGCTAATTCTTAATTTTCAGGGAATTTGTTGTTAGGGTAAGGTTTTATCCTCTCTTCTGTCCCCCCCCTTTTTTTTTTGTACTTTTTTATTCCAACCTATAAATTACCTTTCCAAATTTTCTTCCATATCTTTAATTTTTTTTTGTTTTTTTCCTTCTAGTATTTTTTTAAACATTGGTTCATCTCTTCTGGGAATTCTAGTTGAATTTATATCTAGACTGTTTTTCTTTTAAGATTTTGTTTCTAGGTGTACTGGAGTCTTTCACATCATCTGAGTTTGTGTTGAGCCTTCCCGTCACCATAAATGTTTTTTATGGTGACATTCTTTTTTGTTCGCTTGTTCATACTTCAGCCTACTTTTCTGATTTTTGAAGTTTTATGTTAGTACTGGGCTGTGGACATTTCTGGAAGGTTAATGTTAGCACTGGTTCTGCTCTTTTGGGAGCTGTTGAATATTGCGTTTTTCCTGTGTTCCCAAAGCAGTTTTATCTAGGGCAGAAGCTGATCATTGATCCCTTGGTCTGAGCTATGCCAAGTTTCTAACTTGATTTGGGTCTGAGCAACATTAGATTGCTGCTGGTCTCAGCCTGCTCAGTGACAGAACTCTGTAGGTTTCCTTTGGTCTTTGATTCCTGCCCTGCTTTTTCCATTACAGGCTTCAGACTGGACTGGCCTTTCATGCAGCCCCTGTGCAAAAGCACAGTGACTTCTGAGCTGTATGTTTAATACTTGCATGTTGATTGATTTGTTCCCTCCCTTTGTCCCTATAAACATAAACCCTTTGTCCCTATAAACATAAATTTTCACCAGCCTATTAGAATCTACTGTCACCTTCCTGCAGTGCCTTCTCAAACTTTCTCATTTGCTCATTAACCCTTTGTAGTCTGGTTTCTGATGTCATCTGACTTGATCACTCAATTGAAATCGCTGTTTTTGAAGTTGACAGTAGTTTTTTTTTTTTTTTTTAAACTTCTTACCTTCTGTCTTACAATCAATACTCGGTATTGGTTCCAAGACAGAAGAGTAGTAAGGGCTGTGCAATCGGGGGTTAAGTGACTTGCCCAGAGTCACACAGCTAGGAAGTGTCTGAGGCCAGATGTGAACCCAGGACCTCCCCTCTCTAGGCCTGGCTCCCAATCCACTGAGCTACCCAGCTGCTCCTTTGACAGTAGTTCTCAATGGACAAATTGATATTTTTCTCATTTCTTATATTTAAAAAAGGGGAAAGATGAGGTAAATTTTAGACATGTTGAGTTTAAGATGTTACTGATTCATCTAGTTTCAAACAACCAATAGACAGTTGTTGATTTAGGACTGAAGCGTGTGAGAGAGCTATATAGGGCCAGTTGTGAGCCATCGGTAAAGAGATGATCTAAAGAGTTGATGAGGTTGCTGAGAGAGTGTAGAGAAAGAAGAAGTAGACCTAGGATGAAACCTTATGGAGCATCTAAGTTAGAGGGAGTTATGGATGAGCTAGCAAAAGGGACTGAGGAAAGGTCAGAGCATTATCTAGGAATACATGAATGTCCTTGTAGAGATGAGAGACTCTTGAGAATGGAGGCCTTCAATATCAAACTCGGTTGATACATGGGTTAAATTTTTTGAGCTGATTTTTATCATTTTTTAAATTTGTTACAAGAGGAACTATTATTTGGATGGGGAGGAGGACATAATTTGGAGATGAAAGCAATATAAAAATAAAAGATATCAAAAGAAAATTTTAAGTCAGTTTGTTTCTAGCTTTTAAGAAGCCCTTTGAACTCCTTTGCCACAAATTTCTCCTCACTCCACTCCATAATGCCAATCAACTGTCAGTTATCTTACTGGCTGTTGTTAGTCTGACCATGTCACCCTCCAACTCAGTAAACTGTAATGGCTTCTTATAATCTCCAGGATCAAATAAAAAATCTGTAGTTCAGTGCCCTTCATAATTTACTCTTCTCAATGCCTTTTTCAGTCTTATGCTTTTAGCTCGAGGGTGCCCTCCCCTTCAAAGCTCCAGTTCTTCTTAATCCAGCAATACTGGTCTCCTTAATGCTCTTTGAACTAGACACTCCATCTTTCAACTAGGCATTTTTTACTGGCTTCTTCATCACCACTCCCATATCTGGAATGCTCTCCCTCATCTCTCCCTTTTGGCTTTCCTAATTTTCTTTGTCTTGGCTAAAGTTCCTAGCCTACAGAAAGCCTTTCTTAATCCCTCAATTCTCATGCTTTCCCTCTATTGAGTCTTTCAAATTTATACTATCTCTACCTTGTTTATACACAAGATGTTTGAATATTGCCTCCCGCTTTAGACTGATAGTCCCTGAGAACAGGATCTTTTGTCTTTTTTGTGTTCCCATTGTTTAGTAGTGTCTTCATAAATAGTAAGTGCTTAATAAATGGTTATTGATTTATTGATAGTTAAGGTTTTCCTAGCCCCACTACTTTTGCTCTTGATCTTATCCATCTCTTCTTGTCTCCTCCCAATGCCAATCATTCTTGCTCTTAAAAAGCACTTTTTATTGAGATGATTTGTTTTACAACTCCTTTGTTTCCCAATATATCCTCTCCTCTCTCAAGAATAAAAAAAGAAAAGATATGAAGAAAAAACAGGCAGTATCAGTCAAATCCCAGGGGGAACTAGATGGCACAATGGACAGACTACCAGGCCTGGAGTCAGGAAGACCTGAATTAAAGTCTAGTTTCAGATACTTACTAGCTAGATGACCTTGGACACATCACTAAACTCTGTTTGTCCCAGTTTCCTCATCTGTAAAATAAACTAGAGAAGGAAATAACAAACCATTCCAGCATTTTTGCTAAGAAAATACCAAATACAGTCACAGAGTCGAACATAACTAAAATGACTGAATAATAACAAAAATCAAGTCCAGTGGTATGTATATTGTGTTGCACCTCCATAATTACTTCACACCATCTCTACAAAGAAGGGAAGGAGGTGCATTCTCACATCTCTTCTTTGGTGCCAGACTTGGTTATTATAATTAAATAATAAGATTTTTGTTGTTACCGTTCTTTCCATTTCCACTGTGGTCATTGTGTATATTGTTTTTCTGGTTTACTTATTTTCTTCTGTATCTGTTCTGTTTTCCTATTTGCTTTCTTTTTGATGTCTTAATTTTTCTTACAAACTGTATTTAGATATCCTATTATTTTTATATATGTAAGTGTGTATAATATGCTTAATTATTGTTTTTCAGATTCTAAATGGCTTCTAAGAAGTCGGGTTCAGATTTTCATGGTAAGTGGAATATTTATTTCTATCTTGAGTTGGTCAGAGATTTTGTAATTATTCAGTATAGTTCAATTTAGTTTTCTGTTTTCTTTAAAAGAGATAGTTTGAAAAATGGGAAGTTACCCAGTAACATAAAACAAATTACAGATACTTATTCACTCAGAATCTTTGTTCTTATGCCTCAGAATATATCTACTTAATTTTGGACATTTAATATGTGAAACTTAGACATAGAGGTGGAAGTAAATGTTTTTGATCAATGTTCAACAATAAATCTTGTTTTTTTTAAGTGAGTAGTTTTATCCACAAGTAGTTTTCCAGCTTTCCTTCATAAGTACTACAAATATAAAACTATTTCCCACTGTACACCTATATTAAGAATTTTCGCTCATTTAAATCTCATACTGTTCTGATATGGCAAGCAAAATAAATAATTAAATTAACATAATAATAGTTAACACTAATGTAGTACTTGCTATGTGCTAGGCACTATGCTAAATACACAACAATTATTGTAATATTTGATTTTCATAACAACCCTGCGAGATGAGAGCTGTTATTATTCCCATTTAATGAGAAAATCAAGGGAAACTCCAACATCACACAAGTTAATAAGTGTCTGAGGATTTAGTCTTCCTAACTCTAGGGCTTTAATATATCAAAGTAATAAATTAAAATAATAATAATAAAATAATTGGATTTAATAATGATTAAATTGATAATCAAGTCAATGATTATCTAATTATGCTAAATAAATGTCAAAAGAATTATATAGAAACATACTACCAGTTTGTATCTTACATAATATTTTGCCATTGGTTTACTTAATTATGGCTAATAATGATGACAGTGGCTTTTAAACTTGTATAATTTACTGAGAGCTTTACATATAAGTATCTATTTGATCCTCATTAAACCTGTGAGGTAGGTAATATATTTTTATTATTTTTTTGTATTAACCTCATTTTGTAGATAAGGACCCAGGGGTTTAATAGTGGTATAAAGTATTTGCTTAACACTTTACAACTTTTAAGGGGAAGACTTAAAACTTGAAAAGCAGTAGAGACAATTTTGCTGTCCTCTATAATGGGAATAAAGTTGTCTAGGAATATACTTTTCAAAGGAAAAAAGTATGTAGTGCTGGAAAGAGTACTGGATTTGGAGTTGAG
The DNA here is from genome assembly GCF_016433145.1 of Gracilinanus agilis. Lineage (NCBI taxonomy): Eukaryota > Metazoa > Chordata > Mammalia > Didelphimorphia > Didelphidae > Gracilinanus > Gracilinanus agilis. The sequence goes on from NC_058130.1 coordinate 164,743,722, forward strand.
GACCTTGATATTGTGTGATTTGGGGCAAGCCATTTAACTTGTTTTATGCCATTTGTAAAATGAATAGATTGGTGTACTTCTAACTCCCTACTATTAAAAAAAAACCATATTACTCAGTGAATTACTATAGTGAGATTGAAAAGTAAGTGTTAAGTCAGGCCTAGAGAAAGAATGATAGATATTTGAAATTGCCTTTGGATCTCTTAGCTAGGATATGTAAGCCTAGGTCAATTCAACCTCAAAAAAGAACAATGATGGACGATAGAAAAAGGAAAAGGGAGTAAAGAAAGATAACCTAGTAAATGTAAAAACTTTAAACTTGTATTGTACCTTTCAAAAACAACAGAAGCTAAGTTTTATACTTAGTGCTTTCATCTCATTGAAACTGTAGAGAAAATAAAATGAGAACTAAGAGAAAATAATCCATATTCTGGTTTTATTTTGTCAGCTTAAGCAATCCAGAGGAGCAACTTGAGGTTTTCTATGTAACCTTTCCAAGCTTTCTTGGAAATCAGCAAGCATTTTTAAACGCATGTAGTGCTAACCCTAAATTCGTTTCTGACCCTAACAATGAGATACACTTTGAAAAAAAAAAAAAAGAAGAAAGAAAATCTATTTTCAGAAATTTTGCCTTTTATTAAGGGAGACAGTTTGTACATGTATAAATATGTACAGAATAAGTATAAGATAATTAAATATGAAGTAATGAGGGAGAGTAAGACCCAACAGTTGGGGGGAAAATCAAGAAAGGCTAAATGTAGAAAGTGGTATTTTATTTTAAGAGAAGAAAGGGATTTTGAGATGTAGGGATAAGAAGAGATCAGATTCCCTCTCTCATACATATGGGGGTTTTGAGGGGTTATCACCAGATGCAACATTAGATTTGCATTTTTATTAGTCCTCTATTTTGACCTAATGCTGACTGTTAATGAAATTATTCAGGTTAATAGAGTGAATATTTGTAATGGGGGATTGTTGTCAGAAATGCTGGTTTTTCTGTTTGGAAAAAGTACTTGGCTTTTTATTGTACTACCTTTACCAAGCATTTACATAATTCAAAATTCATTTTTATAACTTGAGAGGAATATGTCCTGAAATCTAAATAGTTTAAAAATTTGTATGTAATTAAAAACTTCTTTTCAGTTGACATGCTATACCATTTGCCTGCTGGTAGCTGTTTATAAGATGTATCGATCTCTGTTGCCTTTGGTTTTTGCATGTATTGAGATTTCCTCCATACTGATCATTGCATGTATAACAAATGGTCTAACCGCCCCCTCCCCGCGCGCACACGCGCGTGTACACACACACACACACACACACACACACTTTTGCAGGTGGCATCTGGTTTATAGATTTAAGGACTGTTTTCATTGGTGAGTCTTCACCTCTTAAAAATTAGATTCAGAGCTATGACCATACGGATTTAAGTTTTTTAGTTTAATTCCATCATTTTTCATATGAGGAAAACTGTACCTGAGAGACTTACGTACCATAATCTTACATTATGTGCTTTAGAATATAATTATATAACTTTGGGCCATAACTATGAACCTCAGAATAGGAAAACTGGAAGTAATTTATTTTGCTCAACATTCAACTTGATAGGGACAGCTAAGGTGGCTCAGTGGATTGAGAGCCAGGCCTAGAGCTGAGAGGTCCTAGGTTCAAATCTGGCCTCGGACACTTCCCAGCTCTGTGACCCTGAGCAAGTCACTTAACCCCCCGTTGCCTAGGCCTTACCACTCTTCTACCTTGGAACCAATACACAGTATTGATTCTAAGATAGAAGATAAGGTTTAAAAAAAAAAAGATTCAAGTAGGTAGCATAATTGGAATTTAAACCAGGTCCTTTTGTTCCAGAAGTCTAGTGTCTTTCCACTATCTCATGCTGCCTCATGGCATGTAATTTCAAATAAGTCTGATTTATCTCCAGTCTATTTAAATGCTAAAGGAAAAAAAGAAAACTTCAGTTAAGCAGACACCATCAAAATGTAAATCTCAGCCATAATTTTGCTTCTGCCCAGTTTGCTTTTTATCAGGAAAGAGAAAAATCCTAAGAAAAGCTCTTAGAAATGATTTTAGGCAAAAAAAGGAAATTCCTAGCTCAGATTTTTTATACCTAGTTTTTTATACCACTCTATTATCAGAATGAATATTCAGATGGATGACCTCAGATACTGTAATCTCTTCAGTTCTTTTTATTAAGTTAGAGAAATAAATTCACATATTTTAAAAAACAATTTAATTAAATATTGAAATAAAAAAAGTATCCATCAACATTTTTGCCTAATGGCAGTTTTATAATGTTCATTTAAAAAAGCTAAATTAGAGTCTTATTTAGGGGATATGGCAATTTTATGATATTTTCAAATAGGCAACCTGAGACATGGCAGAACGAGTTTGATAAATCCTTATAGTTGTGTTAAATTTTAGAGACATTTATTTCAGCATATTTCATACTCATTAGCTTGTCATATATTTCTATGCCCCCCAAACTCCCAGCAACTCCAAAGAATTACATGGTTTCTGGTTTGTTTAGTATACTACTGACTGCTGGGAATTAAGGGGTATAAAATTCATTCATCTGGAAAAGTAAGCCAAATAAAATTATCATTTGTTTAGTGACATTGTCAACCTGTGATGGAAACTAGCACATATTTGTGGTTTTCTGATTGGTTGATTTATCTCTTTTAAAATTATTAAAATTTCCTTGCATCTCGCAGGCTCAGTTGACTAAAAACATTATCATTCTATATCTAGGAAAGGGAAAAGATCCTTAAAACCTGTGGTAAATTTTAACTTTGTCTTTTAAGTTAAAACTTTTCTGCTCTGACTGATGAATGTTTGTTCAGCTAGCCAGCCAGCCAGCCAGTGGTAGTAATATTTAGTTGAGGCTTAAAAATCAGTGAAGGAGGTACTAGATTGCTTCTTTTTGGGGTGTTATTTACAAGAAGTTTGTGCTTTTGTGACCTTTTGTATTTAACATGTATTGTTGATTTAGGTTGTATCCTCCTAACATTCAGCAGGAACAACATACCAGTCCCCAGAAAAAGGTCTTCGAAAGTAGCAGGTCAGGTAGAATTTACAAAATGTGCTCTAGTTTAACTTACAGTCATCAGAAACCAAACCAACCCTGAGAAATAGTCTATAGTGAGTCCAGTGATACTTCATATCTTCAATGATTTTTGCATTTATTCCCATGATTTTACTTTGTCTTTCCCTTCTTATAACTTACTTTGCCTTTGAAAAATCTACGTTTGTACCAGAAATAAATATGGTGCCCTTTCTGATGTTTCGTTGTATAAACTTGATTTCAACTAGAATGGTGTAGCCTTTAGTTAGGGGATTTTCTTTTGTGAGTCCAGTACCTACTGAAGATAAGATCCCCATTGATTAGATATAGATATAATTTGGAATTTTGAGAAAAGCTTTGGCTCTTGCTTTGCTTAGAAATTTGGAACAGAGAGAGCAGTCAGTCAAGGAGAGATATTAAAATAAATGGTAGTCTCTTTAAACTGTAGCTTCTGGTCAGAAATAATCTTTGAATAATCAAGAATTAATTTGCTTTTGATGAACACAGATGACATAATGGCAGAGGAAATGAATTAAATTTTTTTACTTTATTTTTCATTGTAGGGACTTTCAGTTACCTTGATGATGTCCCATTTAAGATAGGAGACAAATTCAAAACACCAGCTAAAGTTGGTCTGCCTATTGGATTCTCCTTGCCTGATTGTTTACAAGCTGTCAGGGAAACACAAGTAAGTATTTCTTTTTGGTATATTTTGCTGGGTTTCAAGATTTAAATTTTTTAATATTATATGACAAAATGGGAAAGTTTTGCTTATTTCTGCCATAATTGTAAGTACTTTTTAGCTTTCAGTTAAATTCAGCTCTTTATAATTGTTCCAAGTTTCAAGAAGTAGATACTGGATCCCCTACATTTGATGTGAAGGGTTATAAACACCTCGTCTCTTTCAGTCTGCATTTTCCCTATCTTTATCCAAGTGTACTTAATAATAAATTCTAACTTTACCATTGAGTAGTTAGGTGGCCTCAGGCAAATAATTTAATTTCTCTTTAAAACTTAATTTTATAAAATGTTGATAGTAATACTTGTGCATCCTTTCTCCTAAGGTAGTTATGAGGCTCACAAAAATGTATTTATAATCGTCATATGCTTTACAAAATAGAAATTTTTATTATTCTATAAAGCCTAGATTTGAACCTGAGCTAGTCATTCTGTTGAGAAATATGTGCCTAGGGTATGGTTTGCTTTAGATACATATCAGGCTTCCAGTTTCATTGGGAAGATATTTATGAAAAATTCATTGATACGTTAATTGCTTAAGGTTACATAAATAATAGAATGAAGACTGGAACTTAAATGTTCTAACTTTTAGGCCAGTGCTTTTCCTTTAATTAAAAAAAAAAAAAAAAAGCTTTGATATTTGTACCATCATCACTGTTTATGTACATCAGTGATTCCCAAAGTGGGTGCCACTGCCCCCTGGTGGATGCTGCAGCGATCCAGGGGATACAGTGATGGCTACAGGTGTATTTGGGGGCGGTGATAGTATGTGACAGGGGGCACTAAGTAATATTTTTTCTGGAAAGGGGCTGGTAGACCAAAAAAGTTTGGGAACCACTGATGTACATAGTACTGTAGAGGGCACCACAATATTATAATAGATAAATAGTCAGAGGATAAAGGTTTCAAATCTTAACCTATAAAGAAGTGAAGTTTTAGAGGAGGACAGGGGAGGAAAGAACAACATTTTAAAAAGTACAGATAAGAATAAGAACTATGTCAGAGGTGAGAAAACAGTGCCAGTTTGGGAGAAGTTGATGGGGAATGCAGTTTGGCGCAATTCTAGATGTTTGAACAAGAGTATAACGTGATTATATCTCAGTATAATTTTTGAATTTAAGCTAAGAAAAAAACCGTAACAGAACTTTTCCATTGAGTAAAATATAATAGTAGTGACATTCCAGAGTGTTTATTTCACATCTCCTTTTTTGTATTACATAGATAGACAAATTGCTTACTTAAGATAGAGTTAACTGCTCTACTTGTGGATGAAGGCAGGTGGAGGCAGAAAACAAATTTCTCAGCTTCCTTTCCATTGAAGCTTGAGATGGTATAAAAATGTAAAATTGTTTGTTTCAGTTAGCAAGAAAGTATTGGATATTGAATGTGAATGACATAGAATGGTGGAAAGAGTCGTTCTTTCATCCAAATCCCATCTTTGATGTTTACTTCCTGGGTAACTTTGGGCAAATCATTTGACCTTCCTAGACCTTTGTTTTCTTTTTTGTAAAATTAGATAGCCTTTGAGATCCCTTCTACCTTTAGGGCTATGTTAACTGTGTTCAAATGATCTGTGTGATCTTGAGCAATTATTTCCTGAATTTCTGGGCCAGAGTTTCCTTATATGTAAAATGAAGCAGGGAAATCTTCTCTAAAGTCCTTTCCAGTCCATGTTCCCATTAATCTAGGTTCTTAACAACTATTTTAGCAGTCTTTCAGTTAAATTTTATAAACTGATATTAAAGAGGTTAAATACCAATATTGACCATCTAAATACTTTTCCCCTCCCATTTATGAAAGAAGTTGTGTGTGTCTGTGTACACACATGCATTTTTTTTTAAACCCTTAACTTCTGTGTATTGGCTCATAGGTGGAAGAGTGGTAAGGGTGGGCAATGGGGGTCAAGTGATTTGCCCAGGGTCACATAGCTGGGAAGTGTCTGAGGCTGGATTTGAACCCAGGACCTCCTGTCTCTAGGCTTGGCTCTCAATCCACTGAGCTACCCAGCTGCCCCCCCCCACATGCGTTTTTAATTTGTTTTGGAAGCAACAACTTGATTATAAAAGAGTTTTCATTTGTTAATCTTGGTACCATAATACTTTTTCTGTAAAATAGGCCTCATTCATTTCATTATTACCAACTAAAGCTAATAGTAAATGGTCTCATTGGGAGAATTGAGCAGTGTGATTCTGAAATAAGAGTTTTCATTTCCCTTCGGTTCCTCTTTGAGGCACAGGTTTTAGGAATCAGAAAGGGAAGTAAATTTACCTTATAGTTTCCTCAGTGATAGACCTTTATCATCTCATTTGTTCAATATTTTATACATTTAAGATGAAAATGAAAATTCCCTTTATTTGTCAATCAGCAAACTTTCATTACTCACCTATATGTAGTAAGCACTGTGCTGGGAGCTGGGGTAACAGTCAGAAATGAAATAGTTGCTGCCCTCAAGGAGCTTATATTCTAATGGAGAAGACAACTTAATACAGAAATAAATATTGTCTGTCTACAAGACAAATTGCCCTTAGAGTTGCATAGCCCCTTTATTAGCAGCAGAGCTACAAATGTTTACTAAATATACTAGGCACAACCATAAAACTAGTTTTTGTTAACTAATTTAACTTGAGAAGAAAATTACAAGCCTGATCCAGTGGTTTTTCAGTCATCATTATGTGGTACTTAGCTAAGTACTTAAGTGCATGATGTGGTGCTTCATTTATTTTATCAAAATATAGTTGGTTAGCTCTTGGGATTAGACCAAGGTGCTAATGAGGACATGATTATTCAATTCATGTATATACTAGTTAGCTTTACTCTGTTTTTTGGCTACAGATAGTAAGCTTAACCTGCCTGGAACAAGAGGGAAACATCAGTGCAACCAATCCTCACTAAAGGGAAAGCACTTCAGAACCATGTCCCTTGATGATTGTGGGTCAGTAATGTTATCTTCCTATATAAAGAGACAAAACAAACTGTAATAGACACAGAGAACCTGCCCCATAGGAGGCTACATCCTGAAATTTGCAAGTTACCCAGTTTTCCACACCAATTTTCTGTTTGACTTAATGTCTGTGTTCATTTGTTTTTAGGAAAAAAGTAATGTTGCCTATCTTGCATAGATACTTTTTTTCCCTCCATTTTGGGTTTGTGGGAAAGGGAGGAATAGAAACTAAATCACTGTATTTTATTTTCTCCCCAATTGAGTTTCAGTAAAGTGATAGAATATTTTTACTTACTTTTATTAACTAAAAGGAAAAGAAACTATTGTACTTCTGATGCATGGCAAGATAGTTTGGGGATTTACATTTTTGGGGAGGTGATTACAAACTTGTTTAATTTGAATTCATTGCTTTTGAACTTGAGAAAAATTGAGACTGCCATAGTACCACTGTAGTTTAAAGTTTGTGATATATATTTATTGTATATTGGAGTGATGAGGCTTTAGACTTTGGGGTCATTCAATAATTTTCCTAGAAAATATTTTCATCTTTTTAGATCTTCTTTTGCCATGAGTCTTTCCTTAAGCATGGATTTTTCTAGGGTCACTTCCCAGTGCATAGATTACCTACTTTAAGAAACTTGTGCTGGCAGATTATTTTCTGCTGAAAATGAATGAAGACTGAGTTTAAAAACTTAAATCTTTAAAAAAACAACCCCAACCCCTTCCCATTTACCTCCTATATTAAAAATTATTTATAAAGGGGCAGCTAGATGGCTCAGTGGATAGTCAGACCTGGAGATAGGAAGTCCTGAGTTCAAATGTGGCCTTCAGATACTTTCTAGCTGTGTGATCCTGGGCAAGTCATTTAATTCCATTTGCCTATCCCTTACTGATCTTCTGCCTTGGAAACCAATATTTAGTATTCATTCTAAGACAGATGGGAAGGATTTTTTTTAAATTGCAAAGAACAAAAGAGAAAAAACCCATAAAAGTGATCAGTACATCAAAAGGGAGAAAATATGTGGAATGTGTTTATATCCATGGAGTTCCTACCTCTACAAGGGAATGGGGTTGTTGTCTTACGGCTTTTCTTTGGATCCATGCTTATTTCTTTGTGATTTTGCAGCATTCACTATTGATTGCTTTATACTTGTATTTTCTGTTTACATTACTGTAATAATTTTGTGTATTATTTTCTTGACTCTACTTCATTTTACTCTATATCAGATCAGTCTTTCCATACTTAACTGTATTCGTCACTTATTTCTTACAGTATAGTAATATTCCATTATATTAAGGTACAGTAGGGCCTCCATATCTTTGGGGGATATCCAAGATCCACCGTGGATGTTTAAAAGTGCAGATATAAGGGAACACCTACTGACCTCAAATATAACATGATTTTCTTGTACATATATACATATAATAGAGTTTAATTGATAAAATAAGCACTTAGGAAGACATTGCCAACATTAAGTACTGCAAATGAAATTCATTGTATGTTATTATATAGTATTGTACAGCATGTTACAGTTTTAAGATCCCTGGTGGATGACTGAAACCACAGATGGTTATTATTTTAACTTTTAACACCTATGCTAACTTTACTGTGTAGTATTGTGCTCTCTTTCTCTCTGCCTCTTAGTTTGGGCTCTGTGACCTCTGAAAATGCATACCTCTGCTCCCCTATCTCCCAAGTGCAAGCAGAAGAAATGATGTGCAGAGAGAGGAAACCATTGCCCTGTAGCCTATCTGCATGTCTGTCTTACATCTGTCTGAGCTCAGACTATGAGGGGATCACCATACTACAATTTGTTCAGCCATTCCCTACTTAAATGGGCCTATATTTGTTTCTAATTCTTTGCCACCTCACTAAGTACTGCTATAAATATTTTAGTGTTTTTGTTGTTATTCAGTTGTTATATTAGTCATATTCCAGTCTTTGTGACCCCATTTGAGGTTCTCTTGGCAAAGATTCTGGAGTGGTTTGCCATTTCCTTCATTTTACAGTTCATTTTAAAGATTGAGGAAATTAAGGCAAACAGGGTTAAGTGACTTGCCTAGATAAATCTTACTTCAGGCTCAGTACTCCATCTACTCCACCTCCTAGCTCCCCCTTTTTTGTGTATAGGGACTTCTTCTCAATGCTCTCCTGGGGGGTATAAGCCTCTTAGTCAATTTTTGGGTCAAAAGGTATAGACATTCTAGCCATTTTTGTTTGCAAAGTTCAAAATTGCTTCCAAGAAGGGTTAGTTTTAGTATTTATTTTATATTTCATAGGTAGCCTGTAAGTTTTAGAATTGGTCATTGTGTTTAAAATATTCAACTTGCCACATTTCAGTGAGTAGAGATTTAAAGCCTAATTTTAATTCTACCCGTAATATGGGTCATGAATACACATAAAGTCAAATATAATTCTTTAGCTAGGGTTTTAGGATTCTTCCCAAGATAAAAGACATACTGTTTTGGGAACATATCTTCATCTGTGTTCAAGCTTTTCTCAGATCTGAAAAAGTCAAGGTGGTATTTCGTATACTAGAGTCAGCTTAGGAACCAGTTCAGTTCTCTGTTACTCTAGTACTTTGTTCCAGTATTCCGGGAGAGCATCCCTTAATCTCTTTCATTTCCTGAGGACATAATATCCTCTTTCTGTTTTCCTTTTCCTTTTTAACCTTAAAGATGTATCAGTAGTGGACACAAATCATTTGCCTTGGTTTGCTGAGGAGATTACTGACTTTTATTATATATAATTCAAGGGAAACCTCTTACATATCATTTTTTAAATTTAAGCTTATCTAATTAATTAATTAAGGCTATTTTTCCATGGTTACATGGATCATATTCTTTCCTTCCCCTCCTCCCACCCCCTCCTGTAGCCAACAAGTAGTTCCAGTGGATTTTACATGTGTGATTGATCAAGACCTATTTCCATATTCATATTTGTACTAGGGTGATTTAGAGTCTATATCTATACCCAATCATATCTCCCATCGAACCATGTGATCAAGCAGCTGTTTTTCTTCTGTGTTTCTGCTCCCAGAGGTTCTTTCTCTAAATGTGGATAGTGTTCTTTCTCATAAATCCCTCAGAAATGACCTGGATCACTGCATTGCTGCTAGTAGAGAAGTCCATTACGTTCAATTGTACCACAGTGTATCAGTCTCTGTGTATAACGTTCTCCTGGTTCTGCTCCTTTCACTCTGCATCAACTCCTGGAATTCCTCCAATTCACATAACATGTTTTCTTGAAAAATCATTTGTGAATTTAATCTTTGGAACCCAAAATAGTAGACCTTTGTGTTGAAGAGAACCCTGAAGTAAGTCCATTTGTGATATGAATAATTACTTTTAGGTTTATTTAAAAATTTTGATCTGTATACATGAATTTTTTTTAGGTAAAAGTAAGATCTATATTTTTTAGAGGTGGACTGATTAGCATCAACAGTAGATACTCTTTATTTTGTTGAACATGTATTATCTGACCGATGTTGGAGATACTAGGAAATAAATTATCGTTTGTGCTCTTGAAGATCTTCAATTCTAGTAGGAGGCACAAGACTCAGGAATTATAAACTTACACCTAAAAGAAACTTAAGAGGTCCTTGATTTTATTGGAGGTTAGGTGTGTTGACCAAGGTCAAAACTGTCAGAAGTAGTAGATTCAAACACTGGTCTTTTCACTAGTTCAACACTCTTTCCGCTGCCCGATTTGGGGGGTATACAAAAAAAAAAGCAAATTGCAATCTAAAACTGCATGTGTTAAGTGACAGATAAGTGGTACAGACAGTAAGTTCAAAGAAGGAGATGATTATACATATGAGTTAGGGAGTTTGGAAGACTTTATGGAAGACATGTATTAAACCTGATCTAGGCCTCAAAGGGCAGATAAAGAAATGTGGAATTTTTTCCATTGAGGGGAAGTATTGTGAACAGGCACAGTGTTTTGGGTTAACAGTGAGACTATTTTATGGTATATAATAACAGTAGAGTTCTTGTGGTTTCTTTATAGTAAGATTTTCTGGAAAGAATACAAAAATTATTTAGGATTTGATGTCATAATCTGTATAGAGAAAAGAAATTAATCTTGCTTTTACATCACCAATCCAGGTATCACATACTATTTGAAAGGAAAGAATGGATGAGGGAGTGTTCGTACCAAAGCTGTCACTTTAAAACCGTGTCTGAAGTATGAAAAAATGATATACATATAGTTTTGATGTCTTTCTCATCTTATATGTAAATGTTTTGCAGTATGACTTTTCCTTGGAAAGAAAAACAATCGAGTGGGCAGAAGAACTTAAGAAAATCCAAGAAGCTCAACGAGAAGCTGAGCAAAAGGCTGAAGAAACAGAAGCCAAAGTGAATTCCAAAAGTGGCCCAGAGGGTGACAGCAAAATGGGTTTCTCAAAAACACATTGCCCAACCACAATGCCACCTCCCATTAACCCCATCCTTGCCAGCTTACAGCACAACAACATTCTCACCCCAACCCGTGTCAACAGCAGTGCCATAAAACAGAACGTTCTCAGCCCCCCCCATACAAAGGCAGACTTCAATCCCGCTGACTTTGAATGTGAAGAGGACCCATTTGATAACATGGAATTAAAAACTATTGATGAAAAGGAAGAACTGAGAAACATTCTTGTTGGTACAACTGGGCCTATTGTGGCCCAGATCCTAGATAATAACTTACCCAAAGGAGGGTCTGGGTCTGTGTTGCAGGACCAGGAAGTCTTGGCATCTCTGGAACGGGCTGCACTGGATTTCAAGCCCCTTCACAAACCCAATGGCTTTATTACTTTACCACAGTTAGGCAATTGTGAAAAGATGTCACTGTCTTCCAAAGTGTCCCTCCCACCTATCACTGCTGTGAGCAATATCAAGTCTCTTTCCTTCCCCAAACTTGACTCAGATGACAGTGAGCAGAAGACAGCAAAACTCACAAGCACTTTTCACAGCACCACCTGCCTCCGCAATGGCACTTTCTTGAATTCTTTAAAGCCCTGTTCCCAGAACAATGCTAGTGAACTCAATGGATACCTTGGGGTGGGACTTTCAGCTTTAAATTTGGACAGTGGCAAGGAGACACCAGCACTATCCCCCTCATCCCAGCTGCCTTCCTTGTCTGTTTTGTCAGTATGTACAGAAGAGTCATCACCTCCAAATACAGTGCTGACGGTGAGATTTTTTTGATTTTTTTTTTTTAAGACAAGGCCCAAAAAAGATGAATAAATGAACACTTTTCTACCTCTACCTTTCCTGTGAAAGTAAGGAACCACAGGAATTAGGTTTTTAAAAAAATTTATTTATTTAATTGATTTAGAATATTTTTCCATGGTTTTCCATGGAAGTCATGTTTTCCATGAATCATGTTCTTTCCCTTCCCTCCTCCCACCTCCTCCTGTAGCCAGTGAGCAATTCCACTGGGTTTTACATGTGTCATTGATCAAGACCCATTTCTATATTATTAGTATTTGCACTAATGTGATCGTTTAGAATCTACACCCCCAATCATATCCCCATCGACCCACATGATGAAGCATTTGTTTTTCTTCTGTATTTCTGCTCTCACAGTTCTTTCTCTGGATCTGGATAGCGTTCTTTCTTATAAGTCTACAGGAATTAGTTTTGAGTATGTAGGGATGACATTAAGAAGGGATATGATGGTTTGTGAGGATGATAGCATTTGGAGTCGATTTCATTCTCAGTTTTGTGTTAACCTTGACCACTATTCTGATTCAGGCCTATTCTGGATTGAGGCTATCAACAAGGAAAATATTTAATAGAATAAAGTCTTACTAATTTTGAACTAGAAATGTGTGCTTAAAGGACTTTAAATGACATATTTGATTCTAGAGATAATTGGGAGTCACTGGAGTTTCTTGGGTAAAGGAATGAGATGGCCACTTGTCATGTTCCCTCTTTTTTTTTTTTTTTTTCACGGCCTCACTATGTCCTGATGAAGAGATGGATTTCTGTGTTAAAATTGAGCCTTTATCCCATCCTATCTTTAGCAATTCCCCTTGCTATCATTCTTCACCTCTTTCTGATCCTTATTTCTGCTTGACTTTTTGTTGCTGCCTTCAGACATGTCTAAGTGGTTTCCTCTATCTTTAAACAATCTTTAGAAAATCTGTTGCTTCCATTAGCTATCATCCTGTATCTTTCCCTCCTCTTTCTCAGCCAGAATCCTTGGAAAAAGCTGTATACATTCATTGCCTCCACTTCCTTTGCTTTCTTTTTCTAACCCCCTTTTTATCTGGCTTATGGTGCTGTCATTTAGTTGAAATTACTTTCTCTAAATTTTCCAATCATCAATTAATAATCCAATCTAGTGTCTTAATTTCCCTGCCACATTTGGCACTGTTGACCACAATCTCGAAAACTACATTTTGTAATACTGTTCTTTTGGTTTTCTTCCTTCTTGGTCAGACTGACCCATCCAGTGTGTCTTGTTGGATCTTCATCACATCATGCTCCCTAATTTTGAGTGTATTGGCCATCCCTGGGCCCCTCATTTCTTTTCTCTATACACGCTCACTTGGTCATATCTGGATATGATCTTCAGAGATATATATATATATCAGAACCAAGCATTTCAGTCTCTAGTCCCCTACAAGCTGCCTGTTGGACCTTTCAGATTTGATATCCTGGAGATACCTTAAACTTGACATGTCCAGCACAGAACTTGTTACACTTCCCCCTAGTACCACCCTTATTTAAAATTTCCCTGTTACTGTCAGGATCTCCCAGGTTCACAACCTTTATGTTTTGGTTTCCTCATTTTCACCCCAATATTCATTCTCTTGCCAAATCGTATAATTTCTATTTCCAGAGAATCTTTAAAAAATTTTTTTTAATTAAAAATTTTTAGCATGTTTTTCCATGAATTAAATAAATTGAAAAATATTTTCCTGTGTTTACATATTTCATTTTCTTTCCTTCCCTTCTACCTTTTCCCCTCCTGGATCCAATAAGGATTTCTACTGGATTATACAAATGTTATCACTTATACCTATTTCCATATTATTCATTTTTGCAATAGAGCAATCTTTTAAAACCAAATCATCTACCCATATAAATAAATGATAAGTTATTTGTTTTTTCTTCTGGGTTTCTACTCCCACAGTTTTTTCTATCAATGTGGATAATATTCTTTCACATAAGTCCCTTGGGATTGTCTTGTATTAGCAAAGTCCATTGTAGTGTTCCACAGTGTTTCATGTTCTCTTGCATCAGTTCCTGGAGGTTCTTCGAGTTATATAGAAATCATCCAGTTCATCATTCCTTACAACACAATAGTATTCTATTACCATCATATTCCACAATTTGTTCAGCCATTCCCCAAATTGAGGGACACCTCCCCACCCCCATTTTCCAATTTTTTGCCACCACAAAGCACAGCCATGAATATTTTTGTACGAATATTTTTATTATTATCTCTTTAGGGTACAAATCTAGTAGTGATGTGGCTGGATCAAAGGGTGGGCAGTCTTTTAAAGCCCTTTGGGGATAGTTGCAAATTGCCTTCCAGAATGGCTGGATCAATTTACAATTCCACCAGCAATGCATTAGAGTCCTGATTTTGCCACAATCTCCCTAACGTTTATTATTTTCCTTTACTGTCATTTTGGTCAATCTGCTAGGTGGTACTTCAGTGTTGTTTTGATTTGCATTTCTCTAATTATGAGAGACTTAGAATATACTTTTTCATGTGCTTATTGATAACTTTGAGAATCTCTTTATTTTACATTTCCCTTTTCTCTATTTACAGACACTACCATATTTTGGGATTCTTGTCTGGAATATTAGTTTTCCTGTATCAAATCTTTCCCTACTCCAATCTGTCCTCTGCATAACCACCAAAGTAGTTATGTGTTATATAGTTATATAGTGCTAGTATGACCATGTTACCCTTTATACCTCTTCAGTAAACTCTATTGGCTTATCTCCTCTACGATCAAATAAACTTCTAAATTTGGTACTTAAAGCACTTAACAGCTTGGTCTTTTTTCTGTCTTTTTAGTGGGCCCTTCTCCCCTCCCCCCTTTTACCCATAACACTCCAGCCTTTCTCTGTGCCTTTGTATTGGGTGTCTCTTATTCCTGGAGTACTTTTCTTTTCACCTCTGCTTTTTGGAACTCTTATTTTTCTTTGAAATTTCAAGTATCTTCTACAAGAAGACTTTCTTGAAATGTTTTAGCTTCTAGTGCCTTCTCTTTCATATAATTACTTTCTCTTCATTTTGTATATATTGGTATATGCACATGTTCTATCCCTTGGTAGAACAATAGAACTTTTATGTGCAGGGGTTTTACTCTTAGAACTTAGCACAATGCCTTGCAAGAAGTAGGTGCTTAATAAACTACCTGTTGATTATACTTTAGGAAAACCACTTTGGCAGATGTGTGGAAGATGGATTAGAACAGTGAGAGACTTGAAGCAGAGGAACTTAAATATTCCAGTCACACTCAAAGATAGTAGCTGTTTGAGATTGAGAAAGAGATAGATGAGAAACAGGTTGGGTTGGTGGAAATGACAAGATTTGGTAGCTGATCAGGTATGACATGAGGAATAGGAATTTGAGAACTGAACCCACAGCAGCTTTGTGAACCTGAATGTCTGGAAAGACATCCTAGAGAGAAATAAAGTTGGAAGAAAAATGAGATTGAGAAGAAAAGATAGTGACTTGTATTGGACAAGAGTTTGAGACATATATGAGACCTGCAGTCATGAGTAGTCATAGTTCCAGCTGCCAAAATATTAACTTAGGTTGACCTCAGAAGTTTATTTGGGTTTTTTTTTAGCACCAAGTCTTTGTGATTCAGGAATAAAAGGAACAGTTGAGAAATGTGTTTTTCCATATAGTAATGGTTCATTTGGTATGTGCTGTCTATAGTCCTTGATCCTCCTTCAAAAGAATTGCCATTACCAGAATTTTTTTCCTCCTAGTTAATAAAGTTAAACCAAGCATTTTGAGGTAGTACTTCAGGTCACATTGGTGAGAGATACTGTCTGATCTCATGAAGGCATTTACCGAATTAGGCTGAAGGAGGGAATGAAAATTCAAACTATATATATCTGCTCCTTTATTTGCTTTTGGTAGGATGGCATAAAAAGGAGGTGGGGCAGGGCAGCTGGGTGTTTCAGTGGATTGAGAAGCCAGACCCAGAGAAGGGAAGTCCTAGGTTCAAATCTTGCCTCACACACTTCCTAGCTGTGTGACCCTGGGCAAGTCACTTAACCCTCATTGCTTAGCCCCCCCCCCCTTTTTTTTTTTTGCCTTGGAACCAATACACAGTAGAGATTCTAAGATGGAAGGTAAGAGTTTAAAAAAAAAAAGGGGAGGAGGGGCATTTAGGATGAAAGTAGGTTATTGAAGGAGAAGCATCTTAAAGGAGACTCCTAAGTTTTTCTAGAGGGATTTGTATTTTTTTTCTAGATGGATATTGTATGTTTAAGGTAGTAGATACTTGTCCCACGAATGAGACTTTTAAGTAATTATATCTGTGGATGAGGGTCATTATCCTTAACAGAACCAGAGACAGGGGGATGTTGTTGGCGCGTAGTCATGAAAAATTCCTCTACAGGTAGAACTGGCTACACGTCTTTCCTCTTTCATGTAGCATACAATACAATAATCTTTGCATACAATACAATAAATGTTTTATGAAGGAATAAATTGTATTAAGTCAGCATAAAATACTGGTTATTGAGCTATCCTTCTTGTGTACATGAAAGTCATGGATAGTCTAAATGGACAGAGCACAGAGAACACCAGTTATTTCCCGGGGCCTTGAGGTCCTGCCAGGGAGTAGAACAGAATCAGAGTCTGAGGAGCTCATAGTCTAGTCCCTGCTAGATAGAACACTACTCCATTCCCTAGTCCCATTGCTCAAGTTTGTTGTGGGCCAGACCAGTCTTTCTAGGGCTAAACATGAGTTCTGAGATAACAGTCTTCTGTGTGTCTGTGTGACTTAAGTTAATGGAGTGATGCTCTTTTTTGAAATCTGGGAATCTTCATCCTGAGAGATTTGCCTCATCTTCAGCTGGAGTTGTACGTGTACAAATTGGGACAGAGGTTGTTTTAGGAGCCAGTAAGAAATTAGCCAGGTGTTGGCATCTTTTTTGCCCTAGCAAAGGAACTGGAGAGTTTTAACTTGAAGAGAAAACTTGGGGATGGAGAAGGGCACAATCACTGTCCTCAAATATCTGAAGGGTTGTAATGTAGAGAAAGGGACTAGATTTATTCTTTTTGTTCTCTAAGGACAGAATTTGGAGTAGTGGGTAGAAACTTTAATGAGGCAAATTTAGGCTCAATTTCTCAAAAAATTGATTGCAGAGAAGTATTAAAAGTTGAATGTGTTGTGTTAGAGAAGTGCTGGGTTCTCTCTTGGAGGTTTTTTGAGCAGAGACTCAAGAACCACTTGTTGAGTGTGCTATAGTGAGGATTACTTTCTTGTATTGTTGGATTAGATGGCTGCTGCTGAGGTCCTTTCCAGTTCTTAGTCAATATAGTTCTTGTTCCAGTTAATCACTTTGGGGCCTCAAACTTTTTACCTGAAAATTCTGTGTCAGTCTTTAATAAACTACAGTTTGAAAAAAAATTTGGATGCCAGGGAGCAAATATTTGATAATATTGTTCATTTTAAAACCACTGTCAACTCGAAATAGTGTTTGATCACTTGAACATAGGAGCCAGTTGACTAACAGAATTTTAAAAATCTGCATTTTGGGAAAGTTCACCACTAAGATGTGTTTTCGCTATAAATACACTTTTATGATCCTATGATTTCTTCCCTGTTACTTTGTCTCATTCGCAGTCCCTAGGATAGGATAAGTTAGCTCAGCATGAAACTGAAGTTTTCCACTTCAACCATCTGCCTTCTCTTGGTTGGATTCAGCTGTACAGATTGGTCCTTTCCCCTGAGCTGGCACTGCAGTTAACTGCAGACGGTCATGGGTTTTGGGGTAAGGGTAGAGCATGGCCTCCCTTTTATGTCCTTCTCTTTGCCCAGTGTTGATGTAGCTTAACCCTGCATGTGTCTCCACCACCAGGTCACGCCTCACGATGTCAGGACAACGCAAGTGCCCAACACCCCCAGCTGTCCCCAGGGTTCAAGTACACCAACTTATTCGGATCTGCAAGCACTGTCCCCCAGCGAGCGGCAGTGTGTGGAGACTGTGGTTAACATGGGCTACTCCTATGATAGTGTCTTGAAAGCCATGAAGAAGAAAGGAGAAAATATAGAGCAGGTGAGAGGCTGGAGCATAGGAAAGGGAAAGGGAAGTGGGTAGGACTGTCCTTGCAGATGGCAGGGTCCCTATTAACTGGTCTTCTGTCACTGCTCTGTCTGGAACCACAACAGGCAGGTTCTTCACCTCCATCTCCCCCTTTCTCCCTCACTCTTTCCTCCCCACCCCTCCTCAAACCCTCCAGAGGTTTATAGGAGACCTAACTCCAGAACCTAGGAAAATATAAGTAGGATACAGCTAGTCAGGATGCAGATAGGTACCAGCAACTCCATTCCACTTCCAGCCTCATCAAAATATGCATTGGTTTATGGGAAATACTCCTCAGGAAGTGGTTGTGATGACCAATGCTGTGACAGATCGGTTCATGTTTCCAGTTGAGCAAGGCTCCAGTTAGTGCTAATTTTCTTTAGTGATCACAGCTACTTCCTCCAGTAAAGCTACTCTTTAAATTTATGTTGGTTAGAGGTGTGTATTGAACTTTCATACTCCCTACTTTGTTTTCTGTGCTTCTTTTGGGAACTCACAGACTGGATTGAGTTGTTTATATGAAGCTGTACTGAATGATTGCAAAACCTCAAGGTCTGCTGAAGGCGAAGAATTGACTGTTTGTTGCTTTTTTAGGTTCTTGACTATTTGTTTGCACATGGACAGCTCTGTGAAAAGGGCTTTGACCCCATTCTGGTAGAAGAAGCTTTGGAAATGTACCAATGTTCAGAGGAAAAGGTGAGACTGCCAGTTTGTGGGATTTGGGGCAGAGATAAAGAGTCCAGTAGAGAAATGTTAGATGGGTCTTCCCAGGAACTAGGAATTCCTGGAATTCATTTTATTATAGTCCCAACCACTACAGTCCTTGAAATCTGACCTTCTCGCTACTTTTCTTCCTCTTCGGAGACAGTCTCTGGCAGTTGGAGACCGGGAATCAATGGTTTGCCAAAGGGTTGATGGGGTAGATAAGGCCAGGTATAAGAAAGACACCTCAGTCCTTCCCTGAAGCTTCCCTCTAGCAAGTTATGTTTCTGTCATGACAGAACTGAGGATTATGTTGCTCCCCAAGGTTGAAAAATGAAATTTCTTGGCCGGTAGACTTGGGCAGAGCTGAGATCAAAAGGGAGAGCTGCAGCTGATTTGGGGGTGGTGTGGGTGACTGAAAAGGCTCGAAGGAGACTGGGAAACTGCCTTTATCCTAGACTGCTCCTTGCCAGGTATTCTGAGAAATGTCCCAGTAGCAAGAGTTTGTGGCTATCTACAAGCATGAGCCTCATCTATGTTGTGTGTCTTTACGACTGGGGCCTACAAGTTGTAGGAGAGCCTCAGAAGGATGTTGACCTTGGTAGCTAAGGGAGATGATGAACTTGGGCTAGCTTTGGCCACCCTCCCGAGTCTAACCACTCGTACTTTTGAAGCTCCTTTACCTGCCTGGCTTTAACTGGAGTTACAGAATCTGCTGGAACTTTTAGGTGATGTCACCTCCCTGACTTTGTCCCATAAACAAAGATGTACTTCCAGAGCTTATTTTGATGCTCCCTCTGGGATATGTTGTTGGGCTCTCTTAACCTTCATTTTTCCTCCCTTCTCCCATTTCTCTTTCAGACAACAGAATTTCTTCAGTTAATGAGCAAATTTAAGGAAATGGGCTTTGAACTGAAAGACATTAAGGAAGTTTTATTATTACACAACAATGATCAGGACAATGCATTGGAAGACCTTATGGCTCGGGCAGGAGCCAGCTGAGAACAGGCCCCCTGCCCACCTCCATCAACCCTGCCATGGAGCATCTCTTCCTCTGGGAGGCCCCACGTATTCCCATCAGTCCCTGGAGGCCCCCCGCCCCCTCTGGTGGCTTCCCACCCTCCTTAGGAAGAAGAGAGAATGTTGTTTGGGTTTGTTGATGTTGTTGTTGGGGGTGGGAGGGGAAGAGACAGGAAGAGGTACTACTTCCTGTACCTTGGGGAGACCTATCACCACACATTGATCTGTGGGAGATGGGGAGGAGGATGGTAAAGCTCTAGGAATGTTGGAACCTTGAATCAGTCCTGCCCCCACTCCACCCATCCAATTTTATTTGTATTTTAAGAAGTGCCCTTCCCAGCTTGGCCCTGGTGATTCTGGGGGGCTGTACATATATTCAAGACCAAACTTTGTAGGTGTGTTCTCACCCTTGCCATGGGTACGGGATCCGTGGGTGTTGTGGAGGGAAGAGACTCTTAGGTTGTCAGTGCTGCTTTGAATGTTGTATATTCAACCCTCACCCATCCCTCACTGTTAAGACTGGCTAAACTGAATCCATGTCTAGTGCAATGGAAAGGGTTTTTAGGGTGTTTATTTGATTTTACTTTTTTTTTTCCTCTTAAAAATGAGCTCCATGTTAGATTCTAACTTAGTGTAACACTGGTTCCTAAACTTTTGAAGGCATGAAGAATGCCATTGAGTTTGGGATCTGTTCTGCCCTTTCTGCCAGGCAGCAATTCTACTTACCCACTCTCAAGTCTTGGCTGAATCCTGGATCTTGTGGGAGCAGGGCATCTAACTGGCCCTTGACTAAAGCCTCCAATTCTAGGAAACTATTCAATTGACATTTTAATATTCAGTGTGAAACAAGAAACTCTTTGCAAGCACTTTCAAATGGGTTTGGGGGAATGAGTTCACAATCCATTGGCCCAGCCCATACTCACAAATTCGTTTCAGTTTTATTTTCTGCATCATTCTTGGTATAGATTCACTACTTTAGAATGATACATCTGATAACATCTAGGAATAGAAATCCCTCTCTTTGGTTTATTTTGTATTATGTTGTACATTGTTAAAGCTCTAAATACAAAAAAATGCAGTCTTGATGAATCTAAAGTAATTTGCTAATAACTATTTTGATTCTTCGGAAACAACTACTAATAAAAGTTTAAAAGGTTCTTTCTGTTGAATTGGTTTCCTCATGTTGGGGGAGTTTTTTTTTTAACCTATAGATCTGCCTGATAAAGAACTGTTATTTGGTTCTCTCCATTCTCTGTGGGGCTCAAACTGTGCCCCCCTCCCCCTTTTTTTCCAACTCATAGATGGCTTTCATTCCTGACTGTTGAGGTGAAAACATGATGTCTGTCCCCAGAGGCTTCCAATCCCACCCAACTCACTGGCATTTTCTTGGGTAAAGTTGGCAGCCTTGATGAGAGAACAAAACCTATTGCCTGCCCTGCCGGCAACTTCTCTGAAGTTTCATCACTTTGGGAGTAGCTTTTACAAGTAACTTGGAAAATTTTGGATGAGGATAAGCGTACCAACCCCCCCCCCCCCAAAAAAAAAAAAGGGAAACCAACAACTAAACCCAGAAAAGCTCCAAACCTCATCTTGATTCAGAATAGAGGAGGGGGTGTGGCTTTTCCCTCCTGCCTCTTTGCAAATGAACAGAAGTAATGTCTATTCACATTAGCTAAATTTCAGCCAGTATCCTAAAAAGTGAAATAACAATAATGGAAAGAGCCTCTATCCTCTCAGAAGGGGATTCATTAATCTTAACTTTTTCTTGTGTCATGGACTCCTTTAGCAGCCTGGTGAGGCCTATGGATCCACTCTTGGAATACCGTTTTGAAATTCATAAAACACACCTAAAAAAAAGGAAACAAACATACCAGATTTGATTATACAGAAACAGGTCTTGGACCATAGGATAAGAACCCTTGCTTTAAGGAGAGAGGGAATAGAAGGCTCTGAATTTAATCTTTTGGAGTTTTATAATTGAGAGAACTTCAGCTACTGTGGTTAAGAGGAGGAACAGGGAGAACCCAAAGGTTATCTTCAGGAGACACACACACTCCTCACCCTCTGGGGGGAGAGGAGAGGCAGAGGAGTCACTCTTAGTTTGGGCCAAGTCTAGTAACTTAGGTGCCATACAGCCCCGCTGCTCAGTTGTCTGCCTTCTATTATCAAGTGTTCCCTCCAACATTACCACATTCAACAGCCAAGTACAATTGGTTTTCCTGTCTTTAACTTCCCTGCAGCTTTGATGTTGACCCGTCATCCTCTTGATCCGAATGCGTCTTGCTTGATCTCTATCACAGACCTCCTATTCCCTTCTGTCCACTGCCACAAATCCTTCCATCTCTGGGGTTCCTTTCCATCTACATAAGCTCTCAGAATCTCTTTAGAAGATCATTTGTACTATTTTTGAGGGAGGGGAAGGTGGGCACTAGGGCAGTCAAAATGGCTAGTTGAAGAATCCAGGGGTCCTTCTGGCTTTAACATTCTCTAAATCAGTTGTGTTCCTTCCATTGTATCATCTGTACAGATGACTCACCCAAACACTGAGCTCTCATTTCACTCCTGAGCTCATATCTCATCTGCCTTCTGGCTTATTCTTTCCTGGATGTCCTGCAGGCATCTCAAGATACAAAATCAGTCATTCTTCCCCAAACTCCTCACTCGTCTTCTGCTCTTCCTCTCCAGGATTGTCCTAGCCAAAACCCCCTTCCCCTCAGGGACTAACTCTTGTTGAGTCTCCCTCCACACACCTCCTTTCCCATTCCTCCTGTCCTACCTTAAGCATTAAGTGCCTACTAGGCCTCAGGCACTGCACTAGGCAAAGAATCCCACAGTCCTCCCCTCTGAACGTCCATTCCTACCCCCAAGGTAGGACAGAATCCTAAGGGAGGGGGATCAGTAGAAGTTGGCGGGGCTCAAGGGAGAAGGTAGTAAAAGATTGGGAGCTGGATGGAGCCTTGTAAGGGAGAAGGCCAGGCTGGAAAGGGCTTTGAGAGCGAACTCTGTTGATGTTTTATCCCAGAAGGGCACTAGGAAGGCACTGGAGTTGGCTGAATGGCTGTGGGGCCGTAGGATCAGAGCTGGAAGATGGACTTGAGGGGAGAGAAGTCGGGGAGGCCAGGCTGTTGGCAATAACTTCCTTGAGAGGTCGGTGAGGAGAGTCTAGTCTAAGGTGGGAGCTGTGATGGATATGAGAGACGGCACGATCTGGCAGCTGATGGTGTATGTGAGGTGGGGGAGCATGAAGAGTTCAGGGTAATGCCGAGATAAACCTGAAACACTGGAAGGGTGTTGATGCCATTGGCAGAAATAGGTCTGGAAGAGGGAAGGGTTTAGGGGAAAGAGAAAGGAGTCATCTGCACAGATTGGTTACTTGGGAGCTGATGAGAGCCGTCTGGAGGGAGAAAAGCAAGGTCCCAGGACACAAATTTGGGGAACATCCACTACAAAGAGGGACTGATATAGATAATGAACCATCAGAGGAGACAGAACCAGCGATCCAAAAGAGATTAGAACAGAATAAAAGACCATTAGACGTGGCATTTAAGAGAGGACGGACCTGGAACAGGACCTTTTCACTGGTCGCTCTGCTTTTATTCTCTAGGCTGATCTTCCCAATCTCCCTTATACCCAATAAAATGGTCTTTCGGAGCCACACAAAACCAAAACCATCATTGGCACCAGGGTGGCCTGCCAACTCCTTGGCTGTACCCTTCGTGTTTTCCATAATTGGGCTTCTACTTTCTCAGCTTTATTTCATATTGCTTTCATTCTCTGGTACCTCTCGGCAAAATATAATTTCCCTTATCTCTTTATTGGGTCTCTTTTTGCTGCTGCTTTTTCCGAGATCACCACTGCAACCCTTACCCTTTTGATTTTAGCCAAAGCATAACAAATGGTTTTGCCCTCTTTTATGTGTGTCCCTGTTCCAAACACATTTCTTACACCTATTGTTGGCTATAGATGGCTAATCCATCCCATCTTCCTGTTTTATGGGGGAGTTTATCCTACTCACATGTAGCCATATGATGGTTAATTTTCATATGTCTTTCCATGCTTTGTTCTAGCCAAACTGGCTCATGAACTGTTTTGTGAATTCCATAGTCCAGTTCGTGGCTATGCAGTCGGATGTAGTTTTCTGTGCCATTTCTCCCCCCCTCCCATCTGTGCCTCTCAGAAATCTTGTCTTCCAATTTCAGCTCAATCAGGTATCCCCGATTGCTCTGTGTGTGTGTGTGTGCGCATGCGCACTCATGCTCTCAATTTTCCTTGTTCTCTATTAACTATGTATTATATGCTCCCAGGGGAAGGTAAACTCCTTGAAGGCAGGGAGTATATTCCCCAGACCCCAGAACAGTGCCTTACAAATAGGAGACGCTTGAATATTAAATTTAACTAAATTACTGCAAATGAATGAGAATAAGACAATTTTAAAGGGCCTACTATGTACAAAGCACTGTGCTAAGTACTAGGGATCCAAGCATAAGAGTCCTTGCCCTCCAGGAGCTCACCTTCTGCGTTTACAAGGAAGCTGTTCTGGTCCACCTCTGGTTTACCTCTGGTTTTGGCTTCTCTTCTCTATTGTACATGAGGTCAGCTCTATATTAACAGCTGTCTTGGACAGTTAGGTGGTGCAGTGAACAGGTTGCCAGACTCAAGTTCCAATCTAGACCGAGACCCACTAGCTGTGTGTGACCCTGAGCAGGTCATTTGGCCAAATTGCTTGTTTCCTCTTCTGTAAAATGAACTGGAGAAGGAAATGGCAAACTACTCCATTGTCTTTGCCAAGAGAACCCCAAATGGGGTCACAGAGAGTCAGACATGAAACTGGAAAACAAAACCCCCTCGAATCTCTGGGCCTCCTTTCCCAGCACCCAAGTCGCTCCCACCACGTGCCTTTTCTTTTCCTATCTGTAGTGCCGGATGGCCTGGAAGTAGTCATGTGGCCAGTTCACTGCCAGCCACTCGCCACTTTTATACTTATTGTTTTTAATATTTTTGAACATACTTTTATGCTTTACTCACTATCACTTTTCATAGGGACTACTCAAAGTTGTCCCCAGCTTCCCCTCTGCCACCTCCTTCCCTTGTTCACTGTTGGCAGATCTCACCTGCTTTTCTGGGAAAAGAGGCTGTTCTGAGACCCTCCTTCTGTCAGATTCGTCTCGTTCTCCTCTGCTGCAGCCTGTGAGGGAGGGGAGGCTCTCAGGGCTTCCTTTGCGGCTGTCTTTTCCTCCTCTTCAGGCTGCTCAAACTTCTATACTTCATGAAAACATGCTCAGGTCATTGCTAACCCCTCAAGCTATCAACGCTGTCATTTTCTCTTTCAAAGCCAAAGCCATAAGGAGAAGCCATTTACAATGGTTGCTTCCCTTTGTCCACCTTTTAATCATTTCTGGACCACCCCACAAACTGCCCAAGGTTACCAGTGATCTCTAAATGAAAGGTTTTCCCCTTCAGCTCTCATTCTGCTTGACCTTTCTGCAGTTTTTGACACTGTTTATAACCTCTTCATCTGCTGAATGCACTCTTGCCTCCAAAGCTTCCTTAACACCGCTTTCCTTTCTTTTTCTTAAAACCCATAACATGTCTTAAAATCAATCCTGTATATTGGTTCCAAGGCAGAAGAGTGGTAAAGGCTAGGCAATTGGGGTGGGGGGAGAGGAAAGAAGGGTGGATTTAAGTGACTTGCCCAGGGTCACACAGCTAAAGAAGTCATTAAAGCCATATTTGAACCCAGGACCTCTGGTCTCTAGGTTTGGCTCTCAATCCATTGAGACACCTAGCTATCTCCAACACTGCTTTTCTTTTTAACTTTTCAAGTCTCCTCTGCTATGTCATTTCCCCCAGCATTCTCCAAGCCTGTGTGCCCTTCTGCCCTTCTTTCTCTAGAAACGTTGTCTTGGGCTGTGTGAATGCAGAAAGAGACAATGTGAGAGAAGGAAAGATCGTGAGACTCGGCGCCTGACTGGCTGTTGGGGTTGAGACAGGAGAGGGTCAAGAATGACTTCAAGGCTGTGAACCCGGGAGACTGGAAGATGGTGGTCCTCTCAGTAGAAAAGGTGAGTTTGGAGGCGCCATCAGTGTTTTGGGGAAAATGGACTGCACTTTGGACATGTTGCTGGTGGGGCATCCAGGTAGGGCTCTTGAGTGAGCTGATGCAGGAAGAATAGAGACCCTCACACCTAGCTGCCAAAACTTGTCGGTGCTCCCCCCAACAGCATCTCTCACACCCACCTCCAGCATTCAGTGGTCATCACCTCCTCTTGCCTGAACTACTGCAATGTCCTCCTCATTGTTCTCCTTGCCATCAGGCCCTCTTCACCTGCGACCTAGCCTTTTATAGCTGCCAAACTCATTTCTAAAACATCAGTGTACCCCAAAAGCAGATCCCTCCTGCCTTTAGCCAGAGGTAGTGGCCCATACTTGTAATCCCAGTTTCTGGGGCTCATGAGGGGTCTGGGTCTGAGCTGATGACTCATGATCCCCCAAAACTTCCGAGGAAGGACAGAGGACTAATGGAGCAACCTTTCTCGGTGGTGGCTTTGAGTCCGAGAGGTCTGAGCTGAGTGGCAGTGGGCTAAAGCCAACTGGGCGTCCATCCCAAATTTAACGTCAGTCTGGTGAGCCCCTGGGAACCAGGAGTCCACCAGAAGGGCTGAACTAGAAGTGTGCCTGAGGACGGATGGATCAGCCCAGGCAGGAAAAGGAGCATGTCAAAACAGTGAGATCAGTGCTCTGCCTGGACAGCCGGGGTGAGAGAGGGAGACCTAGCATCAAATAGGGGGAAAAAAAATTATATATATAAATATATATATATATATATTACACACACACACACACACACACACACACATAAAAACCTGGAGGCAGTGGGTCAAGTACACTGGATTTGGAGTCACTGGCCTGGAGTTTAAGGACCAGATCTGTCACCTAATGTTGGACAAATTAATTTCTCATACAGAAAAAGGGGCTTGGCCGTAACTTTAAAGCCCATTCCACCTCTCAGTTCTCTGGTCCAGCCCAGCATTGGAGCCCTTTAAAGCATGATTTCAGAGTAAGCCCTTTCCCACACAGCCCTCGTGGGAATGGTCTCACATCTAGAATGCCCCCCTCCCCCCGTCACGTGTGCCCCGGGAATCCCTGGCTTTCTTCAAAGCACAGCTCAGGTATCAGCTCCTGCATCAGGCCTTTCCTGATAGCCCAGAGTTGGTAACATTCCTTTTCCTCTTGAAATTGTGGTGTATCACTTGTACTTCCTATTTATTTGTGCACAGGATGTATCCCCTCCTCTCTGTGCAGGCTAGGCTGTAAGCCCCCTGAGGGCAGGAAAGGCTCTAGTTTTGTCTCTGTACCTAATAGGCCCTTAATCAAGGTTGAATCTCTTCCAGTCTGAGGAGTGAGTGGGCAGTGGTGAGTGTACCAGCCTGGGAGTCAGGCGGCAGAGCTCCAACCCTGACTGCCACTCCCTGGTGACCCCGTCGGGCGCTCCCCTTGGCGTCAAACGAGGTTTGGACAAGATATCCGCTAGTCTCTTACCTTCAACAGCTACGTCCCCCACGACACTTTTGGGCCGGTGGCGCGGACCTGAAGCAGGAAGGACAGGCGAGATGCCACCTGTGGGGGCCATGAAGGTCATCGTAGGCTCTACCAGTGACAAATACAAGAATCCTAAATCTGGTTCGTCGTTCTCAGACCAAGATGCTTGGGTGCCCTGAGGAGTCCCCAAAGGAACCATAGAGTGTTACTACAGACACAGCACCCGAGGACCACTTGTCTGCCTGGGCCGCTAGCCAAGACACCCTCAAACAGCAATTATTTAGTGTCTGCCCGAGAAGTAATGGCCACACAGAAAACTGGCCCTCTTTAATGGCTTACTCCCTCGACAGCTGCGCTGATTGATCTTCGAACAATCTGACAAAGAAGCTGCGCTTTTGTTTCCTCATCACACACACGGCGAATCAGTGCTTCTGCCTTTACCTCCATCAGGAGCCCTGGGGCTGCTCTCGGCTTGCACAGCCACCTTCAGCATACGGAGATATGCCAGAGTCACAGTTAGCCAAGAACTTCCATTCTACCCGGACGTGGAGCTGTTTAGAGCTTGCACTAATCTATAGGAGTTAAGGAAGTGTTTTGAGCTTAGGATGGGTATAGCCCAAGATTATGGTCCTGAGAGTCAGCACTGTCATGGCTAACTTTGTTCCCAGACATGAGCTAAAGGCACGGGCAGCGTGGGATGTGAAGGCAAGAGATCTGGCCTCGGGTCTCAGTTCCTTCACTAAGTCTTTGCAGGACCGCGGGCATGTCTCTTTACCTAAGCATCAGTTTCCTAATCTATAAGATGGAGACAACAATCTTTGCCCTAGCTGACTCACAGAATTTTTGTAAGGCTCAAAAAATGGTAGGAATATTCTATAATAATGTTAGGCATCACTGGGAACAATGTCCCTCTGTCCACTTGCATACAGAGTGAGTCTGAAAGAAAGCAGAATCCAGACACAGACACGAGCACCACATACCCATATTTTGTCCATCAGACATAACCCAAAGGCCAAGAACTCAGGATTAGGAAATTGAGGCAAGTCATATCAGAAAACATCTCAAGCACAAGGTCACCAACAGCCTTCCATTTAAGAATAAAGTGTGGAAATCAGACCTCTTTTATTAATTGAATGCATATCAAATTTAACTTAGTCTCACTAATTTTTTTTAAAGTCAACTTAAAAACTCAAAACAATCTTGGTCTCCAGTTCCTGGGATTTGGGAGGCATCTAGGCCTGAGCTTATAACTTGTCAATTTTGCCAAAAACCTCCAAGAAGTAAAGAAAGGAGCTCTCAGCTAATGGTGGAAATCCTTTCTCTGCTCCCTGACCTTCAGAGTCCATGCTTCCTTTGAAAAAATTCTAGGCAATTCCTGTCCATCATTTAAACTTCTACTAATTATCAGTCAAATTCTGTTCTAA
Organism: Gracilinanus agilis; assembly: GCF_016433145.1. Taxonomy (NCBI): domain Eukaryota; kingdom Metazoa; phylum Chordata; class Mammalia; order Didelphimorphia; family Didelphidae; genus Gracilinanus; species Gracilinanus agilis. The sequence continues at coordinate 164,772,445 of NC_058130.1, forward strand.
AAGAATTGTGCAGCGCCGCATCCCAAGAACGGCCCACTCAGTGTTCCTTTCCCTACACGCTTTGTCCAACTCTTCTGGCCGTCCTGCTCACTCATATATGACAGTCCTACAGTACCTGCATGTCGGCTCTTCCTGATCTTGGGTGGGACTCTTCACTCAGTAACAAGAAAAGCAGCCACATTAGCTTAAGCTTCACTGCCACGGGGCACAGCGTGCATTAAGGCTAGGAGCACTGGGCATGAGGACTGATTTATCAGAGACGCAGGGGGCTACTCTACAGAGCTGGCGCCTCTGCACAGCTATGGTCTACCCTGCTTTTCTTAACTCAACTGTGCACCAGTCATAAAGGAATCAGAACAAAATGAAGTCATTTGCATGATCAAGACATGCTGGGGTGTTCCTCACCCACCCCTACCTCCCCCTCCACTTCTCCAAAGTAAACTCCAATCTAAGAGGCTGATGTTCTCTCTAGGGCAGCTTCAGGCCTGCAACAGGCAAGGTATAGCTGCAGATGGCCTCGGAGGCTCTGGATACACTTGGATTTCAGGACCATGATTTCATCCAGTTGGGTCACAAAGTCTTCAAAATCCTAGAAGAAACAAGGACAGTCCACTGAAAAATGTGGGAAACGGGTCTTCCTGAACTCTTAAAGACTCTGGGGTATAATGAAGAGAGCACTGAATTTGTAAGAAGACCCGAAGTGGAGAATAATCCTTCCATTTAATAGTTTTGGGATAATTTTTTTGTAGCCTTGATTTCCTTATCTGTAAAATGGTGATAATATCAGAATGATCTACCTCAAAGGTTTTGAGCATTAAATGAGATCTTACCCCCACTCCCCTGACATATTTATGGCAAACTCTAAAGTGCTCTCAAAGTGTCTACTATTATTACCACCACCCACATTTAACTCTCAACCCTCTGCCTCATTCAGGCTGGTCTCCTCATTAGGAAGCAAACATGGTTACTCATTCAGGACGTGGCCTTTTACTCATATTTTCCCTCTTCCTCTATAGTCAAATTCTATTCATTCATCAGGATCTAGTTTTTCTGTTTAAACTGTTAACAAATATGACATTTTTCTTAATTGCTGCAGCCTTCAGACATCTCACCCCTTTATTCTTTGTCCCCAGTTGTTCACAGCCATAACATTTACTGGTGTTTAATTGAATGCTGCCCTGTATTATTATTTCTATGAATGATGTCTTGTTTCCTCAACCAGACCAGGAAATCCTCCATAGTAGGGACCATGTTTTCTCCCATACTATCCCACAGTATATCCCTGGCCTTAGGATAGAAGCCCATAAATACAGGAATAAAATGAATGGATCTGAATGTGGATTGGTGGCCTCAGGTGAGATTTAGTCCTGTAAGAGTTTAAATATATGGATCTTTTATCTTAGCAATAGAGAAAAGATGACAGATATGGATTCTCTTCTGCTTATGCCATTTTCTTTCTCTAGCAGCCAACGCTTTTTTTTTTTTTTTAAATAATCCTTACCTTCTGTCTTGGAGTCAATACTTTGTATTGGTTCCAAGGCAGAAGAGTGGTAAGGGTAGGCAATGGGGGTCAAGTAACTTGCCCAGGATCACACAGCTGGGAAGTGTCTGAGGCCAGATTTGAACCTAGGACCTCTCATCTCTAGGTCTGGCTGTCAATCCAATGAGCCACCCAGCTGCCTCCCAGCCAACATCTTTCAATGTTTGCTTAGCTCCTGCAATCATTGGTAAGGGGAGCAGCTAGTGATGGGGGATTGCTCTCAGCACCGCAGCTTCAGTGTGCATCTACACAGAAATAAGTCTGATACACCTCTGATACCCCAAGACGGAACCAAGACTTTGTCTTAGGGACATATTTAAACTAACAAACACAGAAGATGAGTTCACCTCCCATTTCTATGCCAAAGAGCTCATATCAGTGACACGTCTATAAAGTGATTTCAGGTTAAGAAAGAACTTTTCTCAAACTAACCCAGATGGGTATGTTGTTTAAATATGATGAATTCTTAATGTTATTTATCAGTAATATTATTAATTATTAACAATGCAGTTATTACAGATAAGGAAAAAGGCTGACACAGGTGAGATGACTTGCCCAGTTTACTTAGCAAATAAAGGGCAGAGTTGAAGTCGTCCTGGTTCCAGAGTCAATGCTTCTTCCTTCAGACTATTCTTACCAAGAAAGGATACAAGGCAGGACAGAGTAGTCAGACAGGGACTTGTCATCTGTTGTGTGGAGCTTACAAGACATGAATTACTCTTAGTAAGTGCTGGAAAGGAGCTTGGCTGAGCTGGGTAAGCAGGTGAAAGCATTTTTGGTCTCTTCATAGTTCTTAGGACATTTTGTTCCTTTCTCCCCCACTAACCCTCCCCAATCCCAGCTTGGTTCCAGAGGGAAAAGAAGAGAGATGAGGGAATCCTTACGGAATAAAACCAACTGAAGGAGACAGCTGGGGGCCCCTGTTCATCTAAAACAAACAAGTCCTGGAACTAACTAGATCTATAATAATAATTATAATAACAATAACAATGATAACATTTACAGAAAACCTTTGTGTCAGGTGTGCTAAGTGCTTTTTAAATATTATCTCAATTAATTCTCACAATAACCCTGTGAGGGAGGTGCTATTATCATCTCCATTTTGCAGGTAAGGAGATTGAATGAGTAACCATGTTTGCTTCACAATGAGGAGACTAGCCTGAATGAGCAGAGGGTTGGGAATTAAATGTGGATGATGCTAATAACTGTAGACACTTTAGAGCACTTTACAGTTTGTCATAAATATGTATGTATGTGTGATGTGTGTGTGTGTGTAAAATCTCATTTAATCCTTATTCAGATTATTCAGATGTTATCACCATTTTACAGATAGAGGTTTAGTGACTTTCCTAGGACCATGCAGCCAGTAAATGACTGAGCCTGGATTTGAACTCAGTCTACTTGCCTTCATTTCCTGTATTACCAAGCTGCCACTAGTGATCCTCTGGCCTGGTGTGGGTGATCCGAGGATGCTCAGAGCCGAAAAGATGAATCGATGCTAAGTTTACCAAGGGCTGAGCCTGGGGCTAGCAAGACACTGAATTACTCCTGACACTAAGGTTGTCCAATGACCAAAGTATGTGTCCTTGATAAATGGTTAGAGACTGAAGCCGTTAAGAGGGCATTAGAGTTGGTTGGAGCCAAGAGCAGGCAGTCCCCTGGACCCCAGACATTCAGGCCAAAGATTATCCTCTTGCAGAGAATGAAGGCATAATTGGGAGACTAATTTCATCTCAAAGCTAAGGTGCCCAAATTTCAGAGGACCTTCCATGGTATACTTACAGCTCCTGACATTTGACTGATCAAACTCTCCTCCTTAAAGCCCAGTTCTGCCATTTTGTCTATCTGTTCCTGGTGGGCTTGAATGACAATCTGTCTGCGGAAACACAAAAGAGAAATATAAGGGTTCCTGCCTTAATCCTTTCAGAAGAAAGAAGCATTGTTTGCACCTCAAACTCCCCATCCCAGGTTTCCTAGGCAATTTTCTTGGGTGGCACCTCTTGATCCAAACTAATTTTGGAGTGACTGGGGGTGGAAAGGCACAATGATAATCTGGACTACTCATTTTGGCACTTAAATAATGACTTGTATTGCTATTTAGCCATTTAAACAATAACACTAATTTAAACATGTTTCCCCAACTAGACCATGAACTTCCTGAGGTCCAGACCTATAAAATTAGCCATGCTATGTTATGCACTTGGGCACAAAACATCGCCCCACCCCGCCACCCTACCCAATACATTTTCAAATCCAGACCAGAGTTTTTCAATGGATGAGCCCAATAAGCACCCATGGAACTTATGGATGAACTTGATGGGAATATAAGCCAACAGCCTGGGAACCACTATTTTGTCCTTTTACCAGAGGAGAGAAATATAAATTGACCCTACAGCCAGATTGAGTTTGGGGAAATAGGGCAGCCGGGTGTTTTTGTTTTTTTTTTTTTCACTGTCAAAGCTGACAGGAAATTACTTTCATATATATCCCAATTCTGACTACCTAGCAGTGCTGGCTTTCTCTTAGAGACTTTTTTTTTTTTTAAAGCCCTTATCTTCTGTCTTAGTATTATTTCTCAGACAGAAGAGTGTCAAGGGCTATGCAATTGGGTTAAATGACTTTCTCAGGGTCACACAGCTAGAAGTGTCTGAGGCCAAATTTGAACCCAGATCCTCCTGACTCTAGGCACTCTTATCCAATGTGCTACTGGAAGCCACCTGGGGCCTATTTATACAGGGAAAGGAAGGAAATGGGCAGGCCAAAGGAGTCTCTAGGCTGCCTACTGTTCTGAAGTCTCTAGGCTGCCTACTGCCTCAAACTCACCATTTCATAAGACATTGAACTGGTTTTATTAACTATTAATATCTGGGCTTTATACAACACTTTTAAGCATATACAACTTACAACTTTTTAATATTTTATATTTCTTATATTATTTAGAATATATATTATCTCATTCTCATACCCATACTACTCATCAGACTGTACATTTCTGGTAGCCCTTGGGTCTTTCCACTTGCATTAGGAAGCAGACCCAAAAGAACCTCTAATGACACAAACATGTCTATGGATCCAATAAGCTTGGACTTCACTGGTTCAAGAGAAAGCTGGTTTCCCCTGCATTCTCCCCTTCTGCTCTAGACTCCAAGGGCTACTTAGCCTTCTGGTCTATGGACAATAAGATGCTACTTCCATGAAAGGACACAGGAATAGTGTCTTTATAAGTGTTTTCCCTTCCTTTTTTCCTATTCCCGAACCACATCTTCTACTTTTCATTTTCCTCTATTGACTGATCTCATTCCTTTCCTTCTCTGGAAGAGCACTTTGCAGAAAAAACGCAACCTAAGTGCCAACCTCTGAAACTTCCTTTTCTCATTTCCTGCCTCTAGAAGTGGGAATAACTAACTTTCTTTGTGCAATTAATTGCCTCAGGATTGCAATTACCTTATACTGCAAATTCCTGTGATGAACCCATTGCTTGCATGATGGCTGAACAAGCTGGCACACTGACATAATGGACTACTACTAGACACAACAGGAACATCAAATGAGGAAATCAGAGAAATGGAGGAGGATCTCTATGAAGTGCGGAGTTCTCTCTCCTCTCTACCTTTAGTCTGTGAGAGGTCTTTCCCTGCTGGGGCCTGTTGTAGTGTCTTCCCTCTGACAATGTCTTCAATTCTCGTTGGTATATATATAGGTGTTGGTATGTCATCTCCCCTATTAGACTTTGAGTTCCTAGGTGAAGCATGCATGCTACCTACCTTTTGGCAGAAAGGAGATTTACTCAAGATGTTGAAAGGAACCTACATTCTTGAACGTGGTCAATGTGGCAATTTGTTTTGCTTGACAGCATAATTGTTATGAGGGTTTTGTTTTTTTTCACCCCCAATGGGAGGAGTTGGTTAGAAAAAAAATAAAATGGATGCTTATTAATTAAAAAAATTTTTAACCCTTACCTTCCTTTTTAGAATCAATATTATGTATTGGTTCCAAGGCAGAAGAGACATAAGGGCTAGGCAATGGGGGTCAGGGGACTTGCCTAGGGTCACCCAGCTAGGAAGTATCTGAGTATCAAATTTGAACCCAGGGCCTCCTGTGTCTAGATCTCTCAATCCACTGAGACATCCAGCTGCCCTTGTTAATTAAATTTTTAAAAAAATTATTTAAAAATGATTAATCTTAGCTTAGAGAAATAACAAGAAAATGCAACTTCCTTTCAGTAGAATTGAGGATTGTGCACATGGGAATTTCCTTTTTTTTCAAAACTCTCAACCTTTTGTCTTTGAATCCATAAGAAGTATTGGTTCTAAGGCAGAAGAACGGTAAGATCTAAGCCAGTGATGGCCAACCTTTGAGAGACACAGTGCCAGGCCCTGCCCCCAGACTAAGTGCCATGCCCCTCCTGTCATGAGTGCTGGGCACTCCCCCTCCTTACATCACATAGGGAAGGGAGGAAGCACACCCATTGGGCTGTTGGGCAGAGGGGCAGGGATATGAAGAAAATGTCATCAGGTGTGCTGGAGGGAGGTGGGAGCAGCTCAGTGGCCACAAAGAGTGCTCTATGTGCCATCAATTTATCATCACTGGCCTAGGCAATGGGGGTTAAGCATTTTGCCTAGGGTCCCACAACTAGGAAGTGTATGAGGCCACATCTGAACCCAGGACTTCCCATTTCCAGGCCTGGTTCTCCATCCATTGAGCCACCTCGTTGCCCTTTCAACAAGCATTTATTAAGCACTCATTTATATGCCAGGCCCTAAGAAAAGTCTTGAAGGTATAAAGTCTTCAAGAAGCTCATCTTCTAATGGAGGAGACATGAAAATAATTGTTCATAAGAAAAAGAGAGAGAGGGCACTGAAAGTAACCTTATAGGTCAGGCATTTACAGCAATGCAAATGAAGAAAGGCCTCCTACAGGAGGTGAAATCTGACCTGACTCTTGAAGGAATCGCAGTAAAGTAGGAGGGGAAGGTGAGGAGGGAGAATATTTCAAGTGTGTGGATCAACCAGTACAAAGGCACAGAAACAGGAGATTGTGTGAAAGGAAAAACAGCAAGAGGGTGAATGGAGTTGGATCAGAGTACACTGAAGAGAATAAAGAGTAAGATTATTATTAGCAATGTTGGAAGGGTTTTAAATGCTGAACAAAGGATTTTATATTTGATCCTAGAGAAAAGAGGGAGCCACTGTAGCTGATCAAATTAGGGAGATGATGATTAGATCTGTGTTTTAGGAAAATCACTTTGGGAGCTGAGTGGAAGATGGACTGGACTGGGAAGAAACTTAAGTCAGGAATAGCAGTTAAAGGACTACTACAGGGGCAGGTAGGTGGCACAGTAGATAGAGTGCCAGGCCTGGAGTCAGGAGGACCTGGCCTCAGACACATCCTAGCTGTGTGACCCTGGGCAAGTCTCTTAACCCCATTTGCCTAGTTCTTGCCCTTCTGTCTTAAGAGTTGTTACTAAGAAAATGAAGGTTAAACAAAAAGGTTATTACAATAGTTTGGGTGAGAGGTGATGAGGGTCTGTATGAAGGAAATGGCTGTATTCATGTAGAAAAGGAAATCTATATGAGAGATATTGTGAAGATAGAAATGATAAAATTTAAACAACAGATAGGATATGTGGAATGGGTGTAGGTGAGTGGAGGTTATATAACACCAAGGCTGAATGTGGGTGACTTGGGAGTGTTGAATATCCTCAAAAGTAAATGTGGGGAAGAGAGAAGGCCTCTGGGGAAAAGATAATGGATTCAGTTTTAGACATGTTAAATTTGAGATGCCTACAGGTAGGCCGAGATGTCCAAGAAGAAGTCAAATATGAAGACATGGAACTTAGGAAAGAGGCAAGAGTTGGATAGATACATCTGGGGGAATTACCCGCCTAGAGAGGCTAATCAAACCTGTGGAAGCTCATGAGCTTCTTCTGTAAGGTGTATAATTTTAGACAATACTGTTTTCTAACTCATTTTGCAGGTGTGACATTTGGCCAATGGCATAATGTTAGGAAGTGGGACCAGAGAGGATTGACAGTGCAGAAGAAAGTGAAAAGGAAGTCTATACTTACTGTGCTTGTAAAAGAGTTTCCTTGTACCTCTCTCTCACAAGGTGAAATGGGCTGCTTTGACTGCTGTTGGTAGAATTCAAGTGATCAGCACCCAGAGAGCTTGCAACATGTTCCCCAAGAAAGCCTGACTCTGTAAAGATGCTTTGGATCAGTCTATGTTTTAGCTGTCCATTTTCCTCAAAAGCCAACTTGAAGGGGCTATCAGTTTTCTGGACTTTGTTCTCTTTGTCCAGGGGCTGGTTAGAGGAACAAACATTTCTGGCATTTGTAAGAACTGTTGGGCTGCCTGAAAACCCTTTTTCAGGCACATCTGCAGGAACCATGGGAGAGGTTGGCCGAAGGTTGACTCCTGGACTCTCCTCATTAGGGTAGGTCTTTTGGGGGGAGCTCAAGTCCCACTTCAGCACGGTTTCTTCTGTATCTGCCTCATAATGCTTGCTGTTGATATAGTCTTGACATTTTATGTTTCTGAAGGCCATCGTTCCCACTTTTTCCTCTAAAGACTCTTCTATACTGCCTTCACTTACTGACAGATTACTAATTGAGACCTGATGGATAGCTGAGATGTTTGCAAGATCATCATCAGGCACAGCAGCAGTGGACCCTGACAAAAACCACTGGTCCTCTGACTGAAGAGACAACAGCCGAGCCGACTTGCTATCAGAATCCAATGTTGGTTTGTCCACACCCAGTGTACTGGCATTTTCAGCTATGAGGTCTTTGGTTGCATTGGGTATTTTGATTTCCTTGTCACACTTTCCAGAATTCATTGTATTCACATTTAGTATCTGCTTCTTTCTCTGAGGAGATCTTGACATCTGGTTAAGAAAGAGTTCATTAGAAGCTTCTTTATCTGTGCTCTCAAGAAGAGACATTGTGAGAGGGGCCATTGGCCAGGAAGTGGACTCTGCTGAAGTCCCTGATGCCTCACAAAAATCTCCTTTAGCATTAAGGTTATTTCTCTTCATTGGTTTCATCTGCTGAGTTTGGTTGCTGTCCCTGCTTTCTTCCTGTGGTAAGATGACTGAACCCCTTTGAATTGCAAAGTTTAATGCTGACAAAGTGGATGTGTCCTTTTCTGGTAATAAGGAGGTATCATCGGCCTGCACGTGAGGCTCATTTTTGAAAAGGAAATGTTTATGGTCAAATGCTAGGTTACTATCCCTTCTCCTGTTGTGGATAAAATCTACCTGTGAGCAATAAGGTTCTGCCAAGTTGTGTCTTGGAGAAGAGCCTGAGGAAGTCAAGTTATCCTCTAAGCTCCTATCATTAAGGGATTTGTTGTAGTGGTGCCCTTTATTCAGCTCTGCTGGGTCTAGACAGGTTGGATTCCTGGTATAGACACAATTTTTATTCACATCATTCTCTGGAGTATTTATCTTGTAGTTAAAAAACAAATTCTTCTCACTTTCAATTTTTTGCTCCTCAGTTCCTTGTTCTTTTCTCTGATGAAGGAAGAAAGAATGTTCAATACATTCCAGGGTGTTTCTTCTTTTGGCTGTCTTTTGGTTAAAAGTAGGCGAAAAAGAATCTTCACTGAAATCACTGTCGTCTAAGTCTTCCAGTTGGGTGACATCTTGGTTTTGTGAATAAGGAGGTATATCTAGCTGAAGTCTAATTTCTTGGGGGTTGTACTGGAATAAAAGTTGTTCCAGTGGATGACTGATTAACTTCTGTTGGAGAAGAGGTGGCTGCTGAAATTGCTGGTGATAAAAGCGCAAATGTGCTTCCCTGTCTTTCTGATGAGGAGGAATGGTAGTCCAAGCTTCAGAGCAGGGTGTGGTTAGCACCTTCTCACAGGCCTGACTAAATGGCTCTCCATGATGGGGATCCCCAAAAGAGAAACCACCTCGGGGCACAACTTGCTTCTGCACTGCTGATCCTTTTTTGCATTGGCTTGGCACATAGGTACCCCCCCCAAGGCCTGTACCCCTGTTTTCTGCAGCTGTGGTTATATTGCCAGCCAAGTCTTTGTTAGGATAGAATTTCTCGAAACTCGATGTACAGTTTTCTGTCTTCTTCTTTGGAGGAGATTCTGTCTTTGCAGGTTCTTTAATGGGAGTAGTAGGGATGAGCCATGCATAGTTGGGACTTCCTCTGGAGGCATTGCTTTTGCCCATCGCTTTGGGGGTGGAAGAAAAAGGGACACTGGTTGAATGGAAGGTTAAAGGACAGCACTTTCCTCGTGTAGTGCTGAAGGCTGATGTGAGAGGTTGCTGAAATCCTAACTTCACTTTTTTGGGAGAGCACTTGTCTCCTAGAAGTCCTGAAGGTGAACACTGAATACGTTTTGGAGTCACATTTCCAGATGACCTATTTCGACTGGTAACTGGAGTATAGCATTTAATTCCTTTTTTGAGTTCTTTTACCCTGCAAATGAGCATTTTATGTTAAAGATGTTTTTATCTCAAAGACTATGTTCCTCTTCAATAGCTTATAATTAAGAATAAAAACAACAATCAACAGTATTACAAATAATGGAAGCTCCTCTTCCTTACTTACATAAGAGTTAAATAAGAAAAAAAATAGAATTAAGTTAGTTATGGGGAAAATGCTCTTCTACTTGAACAAAAAAAAGTTTTGAAATTATCCTGGGAAATGTTTTCAAATGGGACATATATTCCCTTGAGTGGAAGAGTTTAGGAACAGTTCCTAGTGATATACAGCTGATTAGATGCAGCCAGAAAAAAACTCGGTAAGTACTTACTCTTTTATTATTGGTATACTTTGGTCCAAATTAGTGTGAACAATGAATCCTTTTAAGTAGCTGTGCACATTGGAATTTGCACTATTCAAAGTTATTATTTAAAAAAAAAAAACTTAACTGGTTCTAGCACAATGGAAATATGTAGTGCATACTTGAATAATATGACCACTTCAGGAGATTCAATGTTCAGATTAATCAGGATCTAGCAGTATTTGCTCCAGAAAGGGAAGAATAATTTTTTTACTCAAAGGAATTTCAAATAGCAGGATTGACTTGAAATTATAACCTAACCAGGATTCAATGGCTAAAAGCCTTTCTGGTTGTAAAACATTAGTGACGAAATAGTAAAATATTTGTTTCTAGATCATTTTTGGTATTGCAAAATGGACTGAGGACTCAGATGGGTGGTACAACAGTTGGGCTCACCTATATTTTAAGTTTCCTCTCCTAACAATAATATGAATTTTGGGATTTCATAGGAGAAAAAAAAAACAAATCCTATTTCTAAAATTCAGAGAACATAAGTAAAGACTATTAAATTTGGTAGGGAAATTAGAATGATAAAAGGGCTACCAATGAAACTATTGTAATCGTAATTTTTTAATGATTTTAACTTAAAATTCCTGCAAAGACCAATGCTGCTTAACAGGTCCCAGTAGAATGTAAGTTTCTGGACAACAGGTTTCATTTTGTTATTGACTCTCCATCCCCACAGCCAAGAGCTTTACACAAAGCAGGTGCTTATGTTTATTGAATTGAATGGGTTCTAAAAATAACCACCAATTCTTTTATCTAAGTTAGAAGATTCCTCTCTGACCAAATGACCATTTTAGCTGAAAATGGAAAATAGTACTTTATTTTTATGCTTAGTTGAAATATTTTCCTTTCTATCTAAAAAGTAAGAGATTAAAGTTTGCCAAGACCACAGAGCAATAAGATAATAGGTAGAAAAGATGAAATGGAAAATCTATTCTTGGCTATGCTTTGAAGCTCAGTGTGGGCTTCAGACTGCAAAGAAGTGAAGTCGGAAGTGCTACTGTGAATCTGGGCTATTTCAAATTTCTTCTTACAACAATCTGAACTTTGGAGTTTATAAAAGAAAAAATAACAAAATCCTACATCTAGAGGTCAGAGAATATAACTATATAGAGTGCTAAATTTAGAAGAGATTTTTAGGAACTTCTAACCAAAATACCACTCTATATTTACATTGAAGGATGTCTATATAACATAGTTAAATTCTACTACATTCTACCAATAATAATGCTCAAATCAGCTTAAGGCTGGCCATGAGCAAACATTATTATTATTATTTTTTAAACCCTTCTGTGTCTTGGAGTCAATACTGTGTATTGGCTCCAAGGCAGAAGAGTGATAAGGACTAGGCAATGGGGGTCAAGTGACTTGCCCAGGGTCACACAGCTGGGAAGAATCTGAGGCCAGATTTGAACCTAGGACCTCCCATCTCTAGGCCTGGCTCTCAATCCATTGAGCTACCCAACTGCCCTGAATGAGCAAACATTATCACCAACTTCACTATTCCAATTTTCCTAGCTGAACAAGAATTCTTTTGATATTTATTATAGCGAGGCATATTACTTTAGGTCCATTTAATAATGATGTTATATCAGGAAATCGTAGAAGACTTAAATCATTGCAGAAATAAACAGAAATATTTATCAGACCCAAATTAACACACAAAAAGAATATAGGCTCTATTAAAAGAGCCTATTTATATTCTAATAAAAAGAAAAAAGACTAAAATATCACAAAGTATATATTAACTTGGAATAATCATGGAAATAGTTTGCTATAGTAGATGCAAGGTCTGAATTTGTGTGAACAATGAATCTCTTGAAGGTAGCTATTTGTATTGGAATTTGCACTACCAAAAGTTATCATTATATAACTTTCTTGAGTTAGGAAGACCTGAGTTTGAATCCTCTCTCAGACACTTTTTAGCCATGTAACCCTGGACTAGTTATTTAGTCATCTAGTTAGTTTGGGTCTCAGTTTCATCCTTTGTAAAAGGGGGATAAAACCACTCCTCTCCTCACAGGGTTTACTGTGATAATTAGATGAGAATAAAGTTTATGTATCACCTTATAACCCTTAACACACTATAGAAATGTTAGCTATTACTGTTGTTATTTAGTCAACCAGATAATGATTGCATCAAATAACATGCAATAATTTATAAAGCACCATTTATTTTCAAAATTACTTCTGATGGTTTCTTAGTTACTCCTTGCTATTTCACAAAGTAATGTAATTTCTAATCATTCTCTCCACAGAACCAGAAGCAGAAAGATTAGAAGTCTGGTTCTAAGGTCCTACATTATGTTGCTTCTTTGTGATACTGCCTTTTTTGGAAAACAAAATTTTGCATGAACTGAAGTCTTTCCTCCCAAGGTTTGTGTGGCTGCTGCTCTTATGTCTGCATCGCTCATGTCCTGACATTTGAAGAACAAAATGTGGGGAATGGAAAGCCCTCAGGGAAACTTGTTTCTTAAGTCTTGAGTGTTTAAAAACACACCACGGACTTTTAAGAAAATAAAATGTTTCACAAAAATGCTTCTTGTTGGCTGTGAAAGCAGCTACCCACTCAATGGGACATGACTCTGAAATATCCAATGGAGGAAAAAACCCTAATCTAGATGGATCCCTCTACCCTTTTGCAGCCCAGAGATGGCAAGGGAAATATCTAAGTCATCCCTTTAATTCCTTAAGGGCTGCATATGTTACAATTTCTCATGGTCAATAAGTTCATATCTAAATAGTATTCTTCCTGCTGTTGTGCGAGTTTTTCTCCCAATGTACTCTCAGCTGGAACACCTGGTCAGTACCATGCAAAATATGTTCACATGCATGAGGAAAATATCAGCTTTTTTCTCTTAAGACTTCTCATGAGCTTAACTTTGCACTCTCCAATTATTTTTACTTATCTTCTCTGGTTCAAAATACAATGCAGAAGCTGAGTAAACCCCCATCTAGTGCTGAGACTATCCTTACATTGTAGGTAATCGTTTTAGATATGCCAAGGCCATGTGTGTCCTTTTCATCACCTTGCTGACTCATACTGTACCAATGCAGACTACAGCATAGTAACATCAAAGCAGTGTCAGAGTTGGAAGGGCCCTTAGGAGGTATTCTGGTCCAACAGAGCTCTGTACATAAGAGTGCACAGGGGTGAAATGACTCTGCTAAGGTTGCAAGACTAAGTAAGTAGTGAAACAGGGACTAGAACCCAAGTCTCTTAATCCTTTCTACATTGTATTCCACATTGTATTCATTCCTGGCAAATCTGCAAAATGCCAAGGATGACCAACTAAATTTTCTCTTGTGTGCAGCACACAACTCCTCCCAAACTGATAATACTCTGCACAATGGCAATTATAGGAAACCATTTGTAGAGAGAAGCCTCTTCTCACCTATCAGCATAGCGTAAAGTGTTCAAGGTGTGCTCTGTAGCCATGTGGCTGGGTGATACATTGGCGATCATGCAGGTCTTAGAATTACCAATGAAAGAATCCTTCAGTACCTAACAAGAAAAAAAAAAGATGCTCATCAGTATTTTAGGACAACCAATTGTAGCCAGTTAACACATTTATTGGGCACCTAAATCCATACAGAAGCTGCACAGATATCTTCATTAAGTTAGTGTGCAGGGGCACCTAGTGGCTGTATGGATAGAGATGGGAGGTTCTGGGTTCAACTTCCTAGCCATGTGTGGCCCTGGGCAAGTTGCTTAATACCAATTGCCTAGCCCTTACCACTCTTGTGTCTTAGAAGTCATACTTAATATCAATTCTAAGACAGAAAGGTAAGGGTTTAAAAAAAAATTTAATGTCTAGCAAGATGACCAGAATAAGAATAATCTAATGGAAAGAGCCTTAAGACTGGGAGTTCATAATTAATTAGTTAAATAGTTTTGACCTGGTTGCTTCTTTTCTTTGGGGCTTTCTCCTCTGTAAAATGAGAGGACTAGATGAAGTTTAAAATCCTTTTCATCATACTCCTTATGACTGGATGATCTCTAAGGTCAGCTCTAGCTCTAATATATATCGACTACATGGCTGCTTATCATAGCTGGCTTTCAATATGATATGATAAAGTATACAATAAGAACACATAAAATAAAAACTACAGTAGCCAATTCTGTATCACCTTAATGTTTATGAAGCATATTCCATAAGTACCTCTGTGGGGTAGGAAGTGCAAGTATATCTGTTTTACAGATGAAGAAACTGAAAACTAGGAGAGAAGTAATGAACTGCCCAGGCAATGTCAGAATCAAGATATGAATCCTGAAGCACTTTTTTTTTAAACTCTTACCTTCCATCTTAGAATCAATTCTGGGTATTGGTTCCAAGGTAGAAGAGTGGTAAGGGCTAGGCAATGGGGTAATAGTGACTTGCCTGGGGTCACCCAGCTAGGAAGTGTCTGAGGCTAGATTTGAACCCAGGACTTCCCATCTCTAGGTCTGGCTCTCAATCTACTGATCCATCTAGCTGCTCCAAGAAGCATTCTTTTTGCTATTACCATGCTGAGCCTCAAATTGTCAAATGTGGGTACTGATGCATTCCTTCTACTATAGTTATTTTTTTATGCTTTCTATACTACTAGACTTATAAACTCCTGCGGGAAAGAGAATATGTTTTATTCACCTTTGTAATTCCTATAGAGCTTAGTTAGGATGGTATTCTCTATGTAATTGTTGAGTGAATATTTGTTAAAAAAAAGGAAGAAAACTTGAATTTTACCTGAGTTAATTTGCTTTGTCTGAAGGGAGTATGAGCATGTTCCTGGTCCAATGCACGGATACATTCTTTCAGCTAACAATAGGAGAGAAAAAAGCAATATGTCCTTTAGGTATTGAAATGAGGAGAAGGCTCACTTATTAATATGCTGATGAAGCTCACTCTCTGCACCTTTTATATATCCACACTGAGAAACAGGGCATGGGGAGATCTTGTCAGATTGCGTGTCCTACCTCATATCGCTGGGGTTAAGGTTCAGAGCAAACTAAGCCTATGTCCTTCCTCATGAGACTTGGGGAGGCTGGCAGTGACAATTCAGGAGGGTACCTCAGGAGAGATACAAGATTTGGCTTCTCACCTTCCACCAAAAAAGGAGACACATATATTTGTGTGTGAATAATATTTAATGTCTCTAGGTATGGACCTAAATATAATAATGTGAGAGAGGGAAAAGAATACTTGGCTAGAGAGAAGACTTAAATGAGTGCCTGCTCTATTATTTACTAGCTATGCCACTGTGATACAATACTTAACCATCATGTGCTGCCTCATTTTCCCGACCCATAAAATGGTAATGACAATATTACCTAAATGAAATTTCATGTTCTTCATGAATCTTTGCCTGAACTTCCCAGCTCTTTTAGCTCCGAACTTTTGTAATATTTACTGTTTATTATTTTACCAACTTATTTAGCATTTAGTTAGCTACTATTTGTATATTAATAATAGTTTCCAGTCTTTTCCAGGTCGCTAATAGGCTGGCTCGGATGGAGCAGAAAGTTCATGATTCTGGGAGGAAGGGATTCCCTTTACATACCACTTGTGACTTGAGCTCAAGCTTTTGGTAGGAACTGAGACTGGAAAAAGGCAACCAAGAAAACCATATAAAGTCTTAAGTATGTTACTACCTCCAACCATAACTTCTGGAAAAATGCCATTCTCTGGCCACCATGGGGAACTCTCAGTTGAGTGAGCATGTCCATCTGTCTCTACAGCTGATTTGAAATAGATCAGCTGCCAGGGGGGCTGTCAAACCCTTCCTGAAAGAAAGTCGCAGGGGGAGATCCTGGAACTGCACAGCAGTTTCCATCCAGGGAAGATGGAAACCCCTCACTCAGATACCCCTCTGTGACTTTTCTCTTACTAACACTCCTTATTATTGAAATTATTGTGATCAATATCCCTATTCAGCCCCAGGGAAATACAGAAGAATAGTAAAGGCTGTTACTACAGAAATTCCCCTAAAAGTCACTTCATAATAAACCAGCAAATAGTGAGTTAATGTTTAAGATTTTAAACTCTAACAAAACTATACCTGGATTTTCCATTCCCATACACAGAAACTTATCTAACGAGAAACCAGAAACAATAAGTCTCCCACCCCGATCTCTGATCGCACAATGAATGAAAAATGGAGAAACTGCCTTCAAAGGCTAAGTCCCTGAACTGTTCTCCCCACCCCATAGCCAAAGAGACAAGCCAAACATACCCTTGAAAAATACTGAAAGTTACTAGAGAATGAAAAGTCGTTAGTAACAAAGTTAACGTATGACTTAATTCATTATTTACAAGAAAAAAAATATGTGGAAAATGAATTTCCATGCCAACCTTATGTGTAATCTCAAAGCGTATAAAAATAAACCATACAGGAGGCAGACCAGAGCAGTCTCCATGAAGCCTGCCTGGCTGAAGTTTAGACTGTCTCTCATTTGTTTTAGTGGCCCATGTCATCCCACCTCCTAGATACCTGGACCTGTGGCAGTTTGACTCCTGCATATGGCCAAGCATACATGTACATGCACATTCACGGAAACTGAAAAATAATTTTCTTCATAAACTTTTTGCTAAAAAACTTACAGCTAGAAGGCTCTGGTTTATTTCTGCACCTTCAATTTTTGTTTGTTTATCTGAATCTCGGGCATCAGCTGCTCTCTCGCTTCCAGCCAAGTCAATGAAAGATATCCTAATGGGGGGTGGGGGGTGGAGGAAGGAAGAATTGATTTAGCCTGAGGTTTTCCTATTAAATTTGATAGCAGACAACATGTTTTAATATTAAGAGCACAATAACCCAAAACACTTTCCCTCTCAAGAAAGGAAAAATGCTTCATAGCTTCCCTGAAGTATCACAATAACATGCTATATACAAGAGTTCCTGGCCCAGGGACAGCATCCTAGTGTAATATGTATTCCCACAGATGATCACACCAGTGCTTCATGCCACATCATCACAATGCAAGTCATGTGGTTCTGAGGAAAGGGATTAGATTTTAAGACTTCCTTCCAGAACATTCCTGCCAAAGGAGATTCAGAACCAAGGCAAATAATTTTTAACACTTCAGAAGCAACAGTTCAGGAATTTTTTTTTAAAACCTTTACCTTCTGTCTTGGAATCATTACTGTGTATTGGTTCCAAGGCAGAAGGGTGGTAAGGGCTAGGCAATGGGGATTAAGTGACTTGCCCAGGGTCACACAGCTAGGACGTGTCTGAGGCCAGATTTGAACCTAGGACCTCCCATTTCTAAGGCCTGGCTCTCAATCCACTGAGCTACCCAGCTGCCCCCTCAGGAAATTTTAAATACTCATTTTTATTTTATCTATTATTTTCCAATGAGGATAGGCAGACATGTTAATCAAATGCTTGATGAACTCATTAATCACTACAAGAAGTTGACTAGTTTTATAAGAAAAATGACAGATCAATTAAAAATGCACTCCTATTATTTTTTTTCTTTCTTAAATCAAATGTGTATTTTTTGCGTTTTGGGAAGAAGAGAGGAAGACATTCAGTTCTCTTAAATCCATCTTTTTATTTTTTGGTTAGATATTTTTATAAATATCATACATTTTATTATATATTATAAATATATTTTATAAAAATATTTTTATAGTTAGGAACAACTGTTGTTCCTTTATTAGCAGAGGGCTTACCAGGAAAAGGTCTTCATTTTATTTTGAGATTTCCAATGGCTTTTTTATTTTAAAGTAGAATTTATATAGGCACACAAATCCCACTATCCATCTTTGAGCTAAAGAATGACATATCATTGGGCTACTTTGTTGCATCTGAAACATTATAATAAAAGACATGATTTAACCCTTCACATTCAATAAGACAGCTCTATTTTCCATCTCACCTCCCAAAGGTTCTCTTGGCTGAATCTTTGATCTGAATTTGGATGATAGCATGGGAACGAGAGGAATCTGAGTTGACTCCAGTAGCACCAGTGCTGCGTTCTTTGCCACCCTTCAAAATAACCTGAAAAATAAAAACAGTACACTTTTTTATTCAGTTCTCTCTCACACAGACATACACACACTCCTTTCTCAATGAACAGATATTTATTAAATACCCTTAAGTGGCAGGAACCGTGCTAAGTACTGGGTATTTGAGTGCAAAGAATGAAGCAGTCCCTACTCATAATGAACTTATAGTCAAATGAGGGAGATAGTTACATATAAAAATGTATACAACATAAATATAAGTAAATATTTGCACAAAATAAATATAGTTTAGGAGGGGGGACACAAGCAATTGAGGGATAAAGAAAGGCTTCACAAAGAAGATGGTGGACTCTTATTAAAGAAGGAAGGGACTCTTATTAAGCATGGGAAAGGAGAGACAACCATTGTAATGACACAGGCAAAGGAAAGGGAGAGGCATTCTTGTTTTAAGACTGAATTTATTGGAAAAACTTATTACATATAATAGGGGCAGCTAGCTGGCTCAGTGGATAGAGAGCCAGGCCTGGAGATCCTGGTATTCAATTAAATCAAAGGTGGTCCTGGTGTTCAAATCTGGTCTCAGACACTTCCTAGCTGTGTGACCCTGGGCAAGTCACTTAACCCTAATTGCCTAGCCTTTACTGCTCACCTGCCTTGGCACTGATTGTTAGAATTGTTAAAGTTAAATTAAAAACTCCTGGTTCTTAGTTTCCATATAGTTTATTAATATATACTTGAAATAGAGAGCATAGAGATAGAGGGAGGTTATCCCTATTTTAATCTTGCCAGCTAACCAGCCACTTGTGATCTCCACATGGTGTTCTCTCGGCCTCAGTCCTCCACCACCCCTGTCCAAGGGAATAGAGAGAGCCCTAACTCACACCCCCTATTTTGTCTTCCCCTTTATCCCTTGATCTGTAACCTTTAGTTCTGGGTTGTGTACCTAGGACCCTTCACCTGTGACCTATGTTTGGAGTGTTCTCACGTGACATCTAATAAAGTGATGTCAAGCTAGCAGTCTGGGGACACAGGTAAGAAATGCCAGTACATGGTCCTGGGGGGAAAGGGGAGGTTCCCTTCAAACAAGCCCCCCTTTGATTCTTTGGGAGACCAGCATGTTAAAATCTCCCTTGAGGCTTTTAGGAGATTAACATGTCAGGTTTCCCCAATGAGTCATTCCACATATATAGCTCCTACCTGTAAAGGGTCTCTTACTAGTGGTATATAAAACATTTGTACTTTACAAAAAAGAGAGTTACAACAATTTGGGGATAAGAGGGAAGAAAAAGAAAAAAAATGATTGATAGATGCATTGACAAAATGCCAGTTAGGGGAACTCCCCTTTGGCATAAGAGTTTACATTCAGAATAAATGATATGTTCAACCCCCTTCAGTTCAGTTCATTATATCCCAAAGTTCATTCTGGATCTTTTGATGTAGTGTGTGGTTTCTGTAGGCATCCTCATGGCACCTTCTCCAAAAGATCCTCTTTCTTGATTTGGGGTGTTGATGATTTTCTTTTCCTAAAATTTCTTTAAAAGATTTTAATGGCTATAGGAGAAGAGTGGGAGGAGGGGAGGGAAAGAACATGAGTTATGTAACCATGGAAAATTTTTCTTAATTAATCAGTAAAAAATAAAATAAAAATAAAAATTCTAAACCTTGGATTTTAGGATAATTAGGGTAATTACATAATCCCCCCTTAGGAGGGTATTGATCAACACTAGAATCACCCTGGGATATATGGCTGAGTTATGAGGTATTATGAATCAATTCTAAAAAGAAAACCAAACCTCCCTCCACCCAACCTCCCCCCTCCCCACCCAAAAAAAACCCAATAGAAGAGAAAAAATTAAATTCTGGATAAAAAATATATAACTCAAAATCTTATGTGTATAAAATTATGAGTCAAAGAAAAAATAAACCTATTAACAGGTCTTTGGGTCACCAGCAAGGCCCATTTAAAGTGATTTGTGTCCTACAAGCCTGCAAGACAATTGCAGCAGTATTACATTTACCCATGGGCAGCCAGGACTACAGAAAATTGCATATAAAAGATAAGGGACTAGATTTTAAGGTAAAAGGGAACTGTGATTCCCTGGTCTGATTTTACCTTCAACCTTGGGGATAGAGGAGCCAAAATGAAGGCCAAACTAAGGTACTTATAGGAATCTGGCACGAGGAAGTCCAGTGTCTGGATTTATCAAACAGCTGCTTCCTCGAACCTTAAAACAAGTCCTTTGTCTTGGCACAGATCCTCATCAAACCCATAGGGATTGTTAAGTCTCCTTGACCTTGTGCTTTCTTGCACTGTGCAGTGGCTCTTTTGTAATCCCTTCTTCTGAAATCAGATACAATTATTAAAGTCCCATAATACTTAACAATCAATGGCAGGTTTCCATAGTCTAAAGCTTTTTGGGTATGCATTGGTATTAGGGCTAATAGATATTGTAAACTTATCCTTCAAAATTAAAACCATTAACACTGATTCCATGTACTCAAGTACCAAAAAAATAATAAGAAAAAAATATCAAATATCCTATTGCAAATATAAAGAACAATAATTTTGAAAAAACCAGGAATTCATAGTTCACATTCCATGTGACAACGTGTCAGCCAAAGAGAGGCATAACACAAAGGTTTTGTGTTATTTGGAATTTTGGGGATTCCATTGAGAGGTATTTGGGACTCATTTGAGCCTTTAAATATTTAGATATATGACAAACTTCTCGTGGACGTTTAGGGGGCTTAGAAACTACATTTCCCATGATTCGATGGGTTTCTGGTTTGACATGATGACATGAGCCAATGTAAGCGTGGCTTAAATAGAAAGGACTTGTTTGGGACTGGCTCTTTTGGTACGTGCTCACTCCCTCTTTGGTACGGAAGGAGCGAGGCGCGTGGTCTATGGGGAGAAGGTATGGCGGGGACTTTGAAATAGATCTTAGCAGGCACGTGGTCATTCTTTATTTTACCAACATGGCCTTAATTAAAATATTATTACTTCTTTTAATATCCACTTATATTTATTATAATTACAACGGTTTCTCACTCAAAAGCGAGTTCTATTTCCTTTCTAACTTGGCCATGACTGTAATAAGTAGATAATGTGGCTGATAATAGAGTGGTACAAGTGAGTCACCTGGGCCTGGGAGCCTGTAACTACAATAGCAGGTGATTTGAGACTGTCAGTGATGTGTAGCCAGAGCTGTGATGCCAGTCAGTCTCCCTGCTACCTATAGCTCCTTTAAGGTGGAGAGTGAGGGGCCCCTCCCTGCTGGAGTGAAAACAGAACTCAACAGGAAGTGAAGCTCACACACTTCCTGGATACAATGGATGCCTGCTCAGTACTTCCTTTAAAGCCAACTGGTTGATATTCTCCCCTCTCCTCAGCCCCTTAGCCCAAGATGATGTTATAATAATTATAGAAACTCTCAGTTGCAGGCTAAGGGTTTTAATATGGAAGGGGAAAACTGAGGTAAGAGGGTTTAGGGCTCTTGAGGGGCTGTTGCTAGGGGCGACTGGCAAGTGTTGGCTATGGACCTAGAAGGTAAGGTCAGGCTAAGGGAACCCGCCCTCATCCAGAGATAGTTTAACACTGCCGTGATGTTGTTTGGACCACCAGCTAGACAGATAT
This sequence comes from Gracilinanus agilis, assembly GCF_016433145.1. Taxonomy (NCBI): domain Eukaryota; kingdom Metazoa; phylum Chordata; class Mammalia; order Didelphimorphia; family Didelphidae; genus Gracilinanus; species Gracilinanus agilis. Next base: position 164,794,378 of record NC_058130.1, read on the forward strand.
AGTTGATGAATTGGTTTGGGGGTGTCCCTACTGCTAGGCTGCCCTAATCTAAATCCTGCCCACGATCCACAACCCAAACTCCCTTCAACCTCCCAGGGTCCCCAAGGGGAAGTCAGGGGTAGCTGGGTGTCTGGGTGAGGTCAAGGAAATCAGAACCCCCAGGTTGGTTCTGCAGGGGTTTTTATAGTCCCGGCTCAAACTGTCAGCTCCTGGGACTAGCACCTGCTGGGCCAGAGTTCCATTCTCCTAACTGACAGGATTGCCTAGGGTAATTTTGCAAACGCAAGAATTCTTGCATAAATCCTGCATTACATGACCCATGGTGTGAGTGTACATAATTTTTTCACCAGGTAAAAGCTTATTATAAACAGTAGTACAACAGCTAATGCAGATTCTAAGAAGTACCATAATCTCCAAAATTATAAGAGGAGAAGGGTACAAAATAAAGCAGATGTAACAGAATATATAGCTAATAGCCAAAACATACTAACTGAAAGTAACATTGTGTAACAGAATATTTTATATTAGATCAACACATAAGCTTAAAAACACAAAATGAAATCTTAAAACAAATAAGTAGCAAATACAATATATGTGACAGAATACAGTTGCTCACTGTCAAAAGAAAGTAGCTGTTTTACATGTTAACAATGAATCCAAGAGTCCTTTTCTCCAATTTTGATAGCTTTTGGAGTAATTCACTAGAAATTATATACACCTTGTTTCCTGGGTGTAGAACTGTATTTAAAATTGCTTTACAGGACTTCTTCACTATGGGGAGGGGAACAAATTATAACAGTTAACATCAATAAGGCAGTAAGGTCTGAAAAGGCTTAAAAATCACCTCCAGACTTTTTAAGGTCCCCTCCCCTTCCGAGTACCATCATTCATCTAGATTTCTTTGGCCACATCTCTGGCCACTTTGATTATTTCTCTGTGGTACCTCACAGTGATAAGAGATTCCTTGGCATGGCGCATTATAGTCTGAGTTGTAATTTACCTTATTATGATTACTGATCCTGTTAGAGAATCTATTATTGTTATTATTATTTGTCAAGCTTCTTCTGTTTCTATTTTCTTGGTTCCTGTTTATATAATCCATAGCTACATGGCCTTCCTTCCCACAAACAAACAAGTCACTGGTTGCCTTTTGTGTTCCTTTAAAAGAGCGCTGACCTCTGTCTTACTGCTCCTTCTTTTATTTGTTCCTTTAATTCAGCTATTTCTTTCCTTAATTCTTCCTTTAATTCATTTTTCTTCTTCTTTAATCTATCCACTAATTCAGCTTCCTCTCTATCTTCCTTTTCATGGTCATCAAAGATGTAAACTGCTACACTTTTTATCAAGGTCCAGTTAGGACATTTAGCCATAAAATATTTCCTAACAATCCTGCAGCAGTTTTTTACAAAATGTGTTCTTATGTGTCTAACATCTTTTCCCCTAGAAAGATCTAGGTCCAGATAGTGGCATCCTAGATCAACAAGCCTATCCATGAACTGAGGTGGTTTCTCATTTTCCTCCTGTTTCAAGTCTCTGAATTTAGTCCAAGTACCCAGCCTGTCAGAACAAGCTCTCGTTGCTTTTGGTAATGCATTTCTAGCCTGACATGAAGGAAGACTTAGCAGGAGTGAGGGAAGGGAGGAGAGCAGGGAGGGGGAGACAAAGGAAAGCTGTGAAAGTAAGTTGGGGAGAAGAGAGAGTGGCTGGGCTAGTAGAAGGAGAGGGGATGGGGAGATAGGAGGAGATGAGCAAGGGGGAGGAAAGGGTGGGTTTGGGCAGTGGGCAGTGAAAAGCTAGGCAAGGCAAGAGAGGAGGTGAACAGGGGAAGAGCAAGGGTGGGCAGGGCAAGGCAGAGCTTGGGTAGGCTTAGATGGTAAGGAGGGGTAGAGAGATGGTACCAAAGGTGGGCTGGGAGGTAAAGGGGGCATAGAAGGAGGAGGGGTGGAAGGAATCAAATTCTGGCCTGGATCAAGAAGAGGAAGAAAAGCCTTCTCACAGGCAGGGAGGGAAGACAACAGGGTATCTTTCTTGCTAGATTTAACTAATGGTTTAGGAAGAGGACCTGAAGGAGTTAAGCCAGAATGGTCTGGATCTAAAGAAGGAATAGCCTCCTGGCTGGAGGGCAATGAGGGCAGTTTGGCAGGATTTTCAAATTCAACCAAACTATTTTCAGTGGATTTTGCTGAATTTTCAACCATGTTTGCCCACAATAGCCAGTAGGCATAGTCTTTAGAATTCTTATGGCCAATGGCCAGTTTTAGTTCTTTCAAAACTTTAAAATCAAAAGAACCATACCTTGGCCAGATAAAGGATTTTACTCCCCATGCTTTACATAATCTCTTTGCTTCCTTCTTTGACATACCATGTTCTTTTGGAAAATTAGGATTATTCCAAGAATTTAATAGTTTGTGCAAAGGTGAACTTGGAGGAATTTTTCCTGGTTTCCTTTGATTTGTTGCAATATTTCCTATAATGTCTAATCTTTTGACTCTGAATCTAGAAGAAACATTTCTAGCCTTTCTGTCCTAATCTGTCTATTACTGTCAGGGCTCAGTAAGGAGCTGTTCTGACTATTGCTGAATGGGCAATTCAAACAATAAAAGGATCCCAAAAAATTAAGAATAGAATACAATTAAATTTTAAAAATTGAAACACAAATTCCTTTATTTTTATTTTTTTAGAAAGTTGCTAAACCAGAGTAGAGTTAGATAAGAAACCAATGCAAGGCACTAGTAATTGTTGCAAGTTATAATAATTATTGTTTTTAAAAATTATTATTATTATGTTTTAAATAATGAATCACTGAATTATTATATTTGATTAATTAATAGTGCATTAAATTAGTTTGGCTTAATTTGATTTTGTTCAATTTTATTAATTTGAATTTATTTAATTTAATTCAATATTATTACTTTTAAATTATTAATAATTCTTTTATTAAAATTTTATTCAATTTGGCTTCATGCATTCAATTATATTTAATTTTGTTATTAATTTTTAAAAATTAAATTGCAGTTTTACTTCTTGCCTGCGGGTGGCACTACACCTGTGTGTACTGGCTGCTGTGTGCCTTTAGCCACAGCTTGGAGCATGGAGCCTCAATCTCTGGCTGGGAGGTCAGAGAGCAGCATGTGGCATGGGAGATCCCTCGTGTGGACTAGAGCTTCAGTGTCCCCCACCCCCCACCTCCCCAGCCAGGAGCATGAAAACTTTCCTGGGTTAGAATTGGCTTGGAAGCCAGGCAGGGGTGGATAGTGTGCATAATTGATTCTAAGGCAGAAGAAAAGGGTTTAAAAAAATAACATATGATGCTATGCTTTGGCTTTTAGATATCTAGCACCCAACATGATATTTAATAAATGCTTTTTACTTGGTTCATTTATTGTATACTTTTATCACATTAAAATAAATCGATGTCTACAACATTTAGGATTTTTAAGTATCGCAAAAAATGCTCCTATAAATATTTTGGAGTATGAGGATTTTTTTTTCTTATCAATAGTTTCCTTGGATTATAAGCCCAATCAATAGTAGAATTTCTGATTCAGAGAGTACATATATTTAGTCGCTCTAGTTGAATAATTCAAAATTGTTTTCCAAAATGATTATATCACTTCGCAGGTGTAACAATAATGTACTATTGTACCTTTCTTTCCACAGTCCCTCCCACATATTGACTGTTGCCATTTTTGGGTCATTTTTGCCAATTTGCAGTGTAGGAGGTAAACCTAGTTTTGATTTGTACTGCTCCTATTACTTGTGATTTTGAAGCATTTTTTCACATGGTTGTGAATTCTTGGCAGTTCTTTTGAGAACTGCTTCATATCCTTTGACCATTAATTCATTTATTGGGGAATTGCTCTTAGTCAATAGTAAATAGCCTTCCCAAAACAATACTTCACTACAAATCATAAAAAATCCATATGCCTCCTATTAGGAAAGATGTACTAGAATAATAAAGGTCATGCCTATATACTAAGGAAAGCAGATTACAGAAAATTCTCTTGAGAAAATCTTGAATAAATTTTCAGACTTGTTCTCGCTGTTATAGCTTTTAGTCTAGGAAAAGAGATTTCTCTTTGGAAATTCATTCTTTTCACCTGAAGACTTTCATCAAAATTTATAGAGAAGGCACTACCCTGGGAAAGTTCCTGGCTAATAGAAAAGAATGAGGGTATAGAAAGGTACAGAGGAAATAATAAGTATAATGGAATATTGGATCCTTCTTCTCTTCTCCACTGGCTTCAAACTTTCTTAAGGCCATTTCTCTAGAGACCATCTATGTTGCAACTCCTCCTCTACCGATTTGAAATGTTTTTGTGTTCTTTTGCTCCCCTCTCCCCCCTGAGCCATATGAATCCTCTGAAGGCATATGAATTTTCCAGTTAGGCAGTTCAGTAGCAACCCTGCCCTCAGAGGGATCACTGTGAGATATATCTGGTTATAATACAGCATGTGATTTTGCAATTGTCAGGAGATACAGCCAATAGCTGGGATTTTGCAAAATGGCCAATTTAAATACCTTCCTTAGATTTCAGCTTCTAAGACCCAAGAGCCAAACAGTTATACCAAAGGAAAATCCCAGTATTCATGAGGAATTTGAAAAATTGTATCTTTTGTCCTCAATTCAGTGACATAGAAGAAAATAAGTAGCTACATTAAAGCTAATCCTCCTAGTCAATTTCCAGTCCTAAATTCCAACTTGGGAATGTTTTTTTAAGTGACTTGAAAAAATTTAAAATGCTCTTTTCCCCATAGAAATCCTCATATCTAATCCGCCCCATAAAAATAATTTTGGCCAGATGTAATGGTGCACACCTGAAATACCAGCTACTGAAGGAGGCTGAAGCTGGTAGATCCTCTTGAGCTTTGGAGTTCTGAGCTACAGTGGGCTAAGCCAATTGTGTGATTTTTACTGTCCAGCACCAATATAATGAACCTCTAAGAGGGAGGGGCTGCCTAAGGAAAGGCAAACCACCCAGGCTGAAAACAGAGTAGAGTAAAGCTTCTGTACCAATTAGCAATGAGATCATGCTCATTCATGAATGGCCACTGCATTTCCTGCTTAGATGAGAGAGGCAGATTCAGTCTCAAAACAAAAAAAGTAATTTTGAAAAATTTCTTCTAGGCAAATTCCCAAGGAAAGAGATCTTGTGCTAGGGGGCTTAGGGAAATGGCATGTTTCTGCCATCTGGAAACTTCTAATTTAATCTGGGGCAAATCAGACATATGCAGAAATTAAATTCTGTTGTTTTTTTTAAACCCTTACATTTTGCAACTCTAAGACAAAAGGGCAAGGGGCGAGGAAATAGGGGTTAAGTTGCCCAGGATCACACAGCTAAGAAGTGTCTGAGGTCAAATTTGAATCCAGGTCGTCCTGATTCCAGGCCTGGCTCTCTATCCACTGTGCCACCTAGCTGCCTCTGACTAAATCTGTCTTGACGAAGAGATGAGAAATTATACCTCCTTCCTTTTCTCATGAAGCAAGAGTGGGAAATATGAGTATGGAATATTGAATATATTGTTAGACTCAGTTGATTGGGTTGGTTTTGCTGAACTGTTTTTTCCCTCTATTTTTATTACAAGGGATGGCTTGATGGGAAGGGGAAAAGGAAGGGATGTAGTCTGAAGCGAAGATAACATTAGAACTAAAAACAAAAGGTATAGGGGCAGCTGGGTAGCTCAGTGGAGTGAGAGTCAGGCCTAGAGACAGGAGGTCCTAGGTTCAAACCCGGCCTCAGCCACTTCCCAGCTGTGTGACCCTGGGCAAGTCACTTGACCCCCATTGCCCACCCTTACCAATCTTCCACCTATGAGACAATACACCGAAGTACAAGGGTTTAAAAAAAATTTAAAAAAAAAAGGTATACATATTATATACATATATAATATACAATCATATATATACACACACACATACACTAAACAACAAAATGGTATAGTGTTGGAACAGGAATTTATAATCCATGCTGGGGAAATGACATAGATAGCTTGTCAGGAATAGGAAAAGTGGGAGACAAGAATGGAAAAGCCAAAACAGTGGCCAGATTGTGGAAGACCTTGAGTTTTATGCTAGTGTTAAACATGCTTTCTTTCCTGTGAAGGCAGTTCTATAAGGCTGGACCTGTATCACAGTATTTTCCTACCCCATTCGGCCTTTCCAAAATCCATGTGGAAGTTATAGCTAAAGTTTGAAAATCTTCCTGGCAAATTAAATTAAGGCAAAGACCTTATAGATATGACATCATGACTTTTCAGTCCTCTAGTGACACTTCCTAGAAAAAGTTTCTATAAGGAATCAATCCCCTTAGAGGTGTGGAAAGCCAATCAAAAGTGAGTTTATTAAGTGCAGCTCTGGACAAAATTACTCTGACAGGAAAGTATGCTGAAAAATCCTTTTGAATTAATCTTTAGAGGTTCTAGGGAATGGCCTCTTTCTACTTCAGTGATGGTAAATTCTAAACTCCCTAAGCTCCCAAAGTATTATAACATATAAGCAATATAAAGAAATGGGGAAACTTGTGAAAGGTCAACTCTTTCTCTTTGCAAATAAAAAATTTTGCTGAAAAAAATTTTTTTACTTTGTTTAAGTCCGCTTTGCAAAGTGAGTATTTCCATTTTATTAAAATACTTAACATTTAAAAGTAGCAGTGCTGAGATTGCAAATAAGACTTACCTCTAAAAGGAGAGTCACATTATCCACTGGAAGTTCCTGCAATCCTACTATCTGTACAACATGTTTACTATCCTCTCTTGCAAAAAGTCTGCAGGAATGAGAACAATATTAATGAGGATCTAACTAAAAGTAGTAAAGAACAGCGACTAGGTTTTATGTTTCAAAGTCACAGAAAAGTGAAAGCCAGAAAATTACTGGCTATTTCTACAGCAAATATAAAACTAAAACAGCATTGTTAAACAAGAATAGTAAAGGCTATCTTTCACTTGCATTATAGATTTAAAAATATTATTTTTCTTCAAAAGTATCAATAAGCACATGAGAAAGTGTTCTAAATCTCTAATAATTAGAGAAATGCAAATCAAAACAACTCTGAGGTATCACCTCACATCTAGCAGATTGGCTAAAATGACAGAAGGGGAGAGTAATGAATGTTGGAGGGGATGTGGCCAACTTGGGACATTAATGCATTGCTGATGGAGTTGTGAACTGATCCAACCATTCTGGATGGCAATTTAGAACTATGTTCAAAGGGCTATAAAAGAATGCCTGCTCTTTGATCCAGCCAAACCATTGTTGGGTTTGTACCCCAAAGAGATCACAGATAAACAGACTTGTACAAAAATATTTATAGCTGAGCTTTTTGTGGTGGCAAAAAACTGGAAAATGAGGGGATGCCCTCCAATTGGGGAATGGTTGAACAAATTGTGGTATATGCTGGTGATGGAATACTATTGTGCTCAAAGGAATAATAAACTGGAGGAATTCCACGTGAACTGGAAAGACCTCCAGGAACTGATGCAGAGCGAAAGGAGCAGAGCCAGAAGAACACTGTACACAGAGACCAATACACTGTGGTAAAATAGAATGTAATGGACTTCTGTACTAGCAGCAATGCAATGACCCAGGACAATTCTGAGGGATTTATGGAAAAGAACACTACCCACATTCAGAGGAAGAACAACTGCTTGAACACATGGGTTGAGGCGGACATGATTGGGGATGTAGACTCGAAACTACCACACCAATGCAACTACCAACAATTTGGAAATAAGTCTTGATTGATGACACATGTTAAAATCAGTGGAAATGCACACCGGCTATGGGTGGGGAGTGGTTGGGGGGTGAAGGGGAAAATAAGAACATGAATCATGTAATCATGTTAACTTTTCTAAAAAAATAAATATTTAAAAAAAATTAAAAAAAAAATTCAAGACCCCTCCAAGAAAAAAAAAAAAAGAAGGGTTAGGAAAGTGGAATTAAGTGATGTGTTCAGATTCACACAGCTAGGAAAGTGTCTGAGACTTCCAAGGTCCCCCTGACTCCAGACCTAGCTCTCTATCTATTGAGCCACCTAACTACTCCAGTTGTCTAAATTGTTTATGGGCTCAGATGTGAATTCTTGGTGTTTTTTATCCTTCTGTCATGTGAATAAAGCCTATAATCTATTCATTCTTTTTCTTAGCTTGTATTCTTACCTGGGATCTGAAGGCCTTTTTATTTTTTCTGTAGAAACTAGACACAGTCTATATTCTGATGTTCCCAGGGGAAAACCTTGGCAGTAAAGAATGATTTATAAGACACTTCTCCAAGCTTGAACTAGCCAATGGAAATGTAGGAGTTCAGTCCTAAGCTATGGATTATATTTGTGGGAGCCAATAATTCCATCTTCACTACAGGCCTAATCAGCAGGTCACGATCATACTTTTATTCCTCATATAAGAAACCATTAATGTCAGAACAAAAGTCCCTTCCTTTAATCATAATTATTGTTATTTAATAATAAGTTAAGGAGAAGTTCACCTTGATGAGCCTTCTCTAGAACACAGAATCGGATATTTTTCAGAGCTTGGAGGAAACTATGATGATAAAAAAATATATTATTTTTCTGTTAAAAGGAAATTAATCATTATAGAGAAGGGGAAAATACCAAGCATTTACAAAAACATTTATAGCAGCTCTCTTTATGGCAGCAAAAAATTAGAAACTGAAGGGATATCCATCAATTGGGGAATGGCTTGTGGTATATGGTATATAATGGAATATTACTGCACCTTAAAAAATGATGAAGGGGTGATTACAGAAAAACTTGGAAAGACTTGTAGGAACTGAGGCAAAGTGAAGTGAGCAGAACCAGGAGAACATTGTATACAGTAACAGCAATATTGTACAATGATCAACTTGTGAAGGACTATTATCAGCAATGCAGGGATCCAAGACAATCCCGAGGGACTCATGCTAAAAAGTGCTATCCAACATTTGTACAACCTAGTGGAATTGCTTGTCTGATCTTGGAGGGGGAAGGGAAGAGGGGAGAGAAAGAAAATGAATCATGTAAACATGGAAAAATAAAAAATAAAAATAAATAAAAGTGCTATCCACAGCTATAGAAGGAACTATCAGAATATGAATGCAGATTGAACCATGCCAGTTCTTGCCTTATGTCCTTCATGAATTTTTTCTTACACATGGAATATATGTCTTCTTTCACAATATGAGAAACAGAGAAATTTGTTTTCCATGACAGCACTGGAATAACTTATATTAGATTGTTTGCTACAGAGGCTCTTTAAACATTATTTCTATCTCTTTGCATTTTAGCAATTTCCTGGGTGAGAGATGAAACAGTTTAAAAATGTGCATTTCTTTTATAATTTGAGATTTGGAGCAATATTTTACATGGCTGTGCTTCTTAATTGTTGATAACTATATATTTCACTTAGCTTATTGAGGAATGGATCTTGCTCTTACATATTTGCTTATTTTTTATGTATCACTGATATCAGACAAAATTGTCAGATGTTTAAATATTCTCTTAATCAACAGTTTTGCTTCTTATTCTACTGAACTGAATCTGCAAATATAAAAGCATTTTGATTCTATGCAATCATAATTGTCTAATGTAATATTTTATTAACTTCCCTTTTTCCTTGTTTGGTTTTAAGAATTCTTCCCCTAACCATAGTTGCAAAAGTTATTTTCTTCCACTTCCTCCATTTTTGACGTGACATTAAAAAAACAAAAAACAAAAATCAGCCAAGTATCAATTTGGAATTATTATAGCTTAGGGTAAGATGCTTCTCTAAATTTATTTTATGCCAACCTGCTTTCCAGTTTCCCTGGTGATTCTTGTTGATTAGGGAGTCTGTCCCTTAGTAATTTATAGTCAAATTCAAACTTCAGATTCTTTCTTATCAATGTTTATTAATTTAATTTGGTATTTTTTAAGCAGTACCAAATAGCTTTGATAATTACTGTTTTATAATATAGTTTGAAGCTAAAAATTGTTATTCCTACCCATTCCTACTTTTTTGGGGGTTATTTTCCCTGAGATTTTAAGGGAAATAATAGAGAAAATATTTTAAAATTATATCCTCTTCTAATTTCCTTTTTTTTGGAAAGACTGCATCTTCCTATCTCCCCTAGGCTGAAGTACAGAGGCTATTCATGGGCTTTATCCTACTACTACTGAGCAGCATGGAAATTTTAACCTATTCCACTTCTGACTTGGGTTTGTTTGTTCCTCTTTTGCTGATCTTTGGTCACCTACTGCTTGGGGCTCACTATATTAATGCTAAATTTAACATGAGCAGCTGATTGGCATAGCTTGCTGCACCTCAGAACTCGCAAGGTTAAGAGATCCAGAGGGTTCTGCCACACTAGTAGTTGGGATTATAGGTATGCACCACCATATTGATAGATGCACCTCTATTGATTTTAGTCTAGATGTCCCCTGAGATCCCTTCAGTTTTTAAAATTTGCAATTCCATGAAACTGATGGACTGACTATCCATACACTAGATTCAGAAACACTTTCTTAAAGTGTATATAGCAGGTCAGAGAGAAAATTAGAATGTCATTTTTCTTTATCTCTATAAAGTGCAGTTTGCAAGTGAAATGTAAGTATCCCTAAAAGATGTTTGGAATAAGCAGAAACCTGGAAAAAAATTAAACATTTCCATTTCTAAATCTAAAAAAAATTGATATTGGCAAGGCTCATTGTTTTTTTTTTAAATAGAAAAATAGGGGGCAGCTGGGTAGTTCAGTGGATTGAGAGTCAGGCCTAGAGGTATGAGATCCTAGGTTCAAATCTGGCCTCAGACATTTCCCAGCTGTGTGACCCCCATTGCCTACCCTTACCATTCTTCTGCCTTGGAGCCCATATACAGTATTGACTCCAAGACAGAAGGTAAGGACTCAAAAAAAAAAAAATAGAAAAATAAAAAAACTCTATTCTCCCCCAAATCAATCACAAACTCTTAGAGGGCAGTACTTTAATACTTCTCTGTCTCTTTCAGAGCACCCACACAGTATGTTGTAAATAATAAGCACTAAATCAGTATTTCTCAATCAGTATCCTACCCAGCAATGTAAATGGTCAAAGAAAACAAAATTTTGTCTTTGTTGTCAAAAGATATTAAAGTGAGAAAGGACCATTAGTAATTTATATTAGAGAGAACTAAAGTCCAGAAGGGAAAACACTCTACTCTAAGGCATCCAGCTAATTGTCAAGAAAAGCAAGCATTCATATCCTGATTTTTACTCTTCTTTTGGTTCTTTCCATTGTGCCAGAAATGGTAATGCTGATTGGATAGTAGTGCCAACTAACTTCATGGCTAAAATATTTGTATAAATCTTAAAATTTTTTTACTGTTTTATTAGCCATGAGATATAAATACTAAAGAATAAATGTGACTAGGTCAAAAAGTATAATAAATTATAACATGTACTTTTTGAATAAATTTATAATTTATTATGAAAATATGTTGTAGGGATCCATGACTTTCAAAATTAAACCTTAAGGATAAGGCTAGTATTTTTTGGACAGGCTCTTTTGAAATAAGTTTTTTTTTAGGTGTATTTGAAGATTTCAGAGATAAAATTAAGAGGAAATATATACTCCACAGTATTTAGAGTGTAATTGGCTTCTGAATCAAAGAGGAAAAGATGAAAATACTAACTTCCTGAAATTACCTTGATGGTCAGGAGAATAGACAAAGTCCTTAATTTAAAAGTCACCAAACACTCTTTAAATGATGAAACATAATGAGTAAAAGATCAGTTTATGTGGTTTTTCAGGAGAATAAGATCAGCTAGAAACTGTAGAAGACCCAATTTTATAGGATAGGATGGATTAGAATTAAAGGGCTTTTAACAAATTGAAAAAGACTTTAAAGATTATCTATTCCAGCCCTAAGAGCAGATGCCTTTTAAAACTCCTTCCAAGTTCGAAGGTACTATAAGATACTATGATCCTTTTATTTTACTGCAAAGAAACAAAGGCCCCCAAATGGTAAAATGACTTGACCAAGGTTACAAGTTAGTCAGTGGCAGTCAGGAAACTCAAGTCTCTTGACTTTAAACTCAATGCTGTTTTCATTACTCCATTCCAATCAACATGCATTTATTAAGTGTCCATTGTCTGCAAGGTAAAAGGAAACACAGAGTGGCTCTATTTCCACCAAAGAACAGCACCCCTACTCAATGCCATATTTATTTGAGTCAGTGGAGTTCTTACCTAAACTAGTAACAACAAACTGCTTATAGTTTCATGGTTATAGTTTCAAGTACCTTTTCCTTCCATTTAGTAGATCATAAAGTTGTCCACAGTAGATCTCATAAAAACTAATCCACACAGAGAGGTCTTTCCTTGGCTCATCTATGTCTATCTGCTTAAAGATGTCTTCAGCAGCAAGAGCATAGAGTCCTGGGTTTTGATGAGTCCCTATCATGGTGTAAGTTTTTCCAGCCCCTGTCTGACCATATGCAAAGCAAGTGGCATTTCCTCTGTGAAAAGAACCATTAATTAGTATGTGAATTTGACTTATTTATGCATATTATTAGACTATCAACCTGCATATGTGAATTGCTAAAAAATAAGCTAGGTATAGGAAATGTCTTTATGGAGTAGCTTATACTGTAAATGCCTCAGGAGGGAAAAGAGTTTACAAAGTGGGTTTAGTTACAGAATTGATGCTTTTGAAAAGATAATGGAGGAAAGAAGGACAAGGGTTTGACTCAACCAACCAATAAGAATTTACTGAGCTTCTAACATAGGCCCAGTTAGGCACTTTATATAGAGAAAAAAGAGATGATATAGCCTTTGTCTTGAAGAGATTAGTATGTCTAGGGACATGAGATTCATGCACAGGAAATGAGTAAATAAAATCAAATGCTAAATTTTGTGACAGTGCCTTTCAATAATCATAGTTCAGAATAAGCTGGAATATTTTGGGAAGGCTTCATGGAAAAGGTAGGAGTTGAGACTAAGCTTTTAAGGATTGGTAGAATTCAAAATGACGAAGAGAAGGTCAGTCCAGGCAAAATGGGAACATGAAACAAGGCCTCAGAGATTAGAATAATCATGATATATAATAAGGAGACAGAGCTTACTGTTCATGTCAGAAGTAATGGAAAATAAGATTAGATAATTAGGATGAGGCAAGTTACAAAAGGTTTGAAATGTCAAGCAGAGAAATTTAGAGTTGATATGTAAAATGAATCTTTGCATAAATAAAATTACATGGGACCTACTTGTAGCAAAGAAAAGAAGATGAAAATCAACCCAAAGCTAGGGAGGGAGACTAAGAAAAGCAATTAAGGAAATATGATAAAGTAAAATGGCAATTGCACTGTACAAAAAATTTTCTTCACAACAACATTGTGAGATAGGATGGGTAAATATCATTCCCATTTTACAGATGAGGAAAATGAGAGTTAGGAAGAGATTTCCTAAGCTATGTACCTAGTAAGTAGAAAAATCAACATTAATTCCTGATCTTATGACTCCAAGTCCAATATTCTTTCCACTACACTGTACTTCAGATTAGATTGCCAGCTTCTTAAAGACAGGGATCATTATCCTTTACACCCCTCAGAGAAGCTAGTGTGGTATTTTGTACAGTGGGCACTTAATAAACTTTGCTAAGTGACAGAAGTGCTTTTAAAAGAGGAATTGAAAAATGCTGGGGAAGAAACCAAAAAGAAGTGTATGGAAGATAAAAATTATGAAGACAGCATCAAAGAGAAAACAAAGAAGTTATGTTAATGTCTATAACAAATTCAGAATTGTTTTAAAGGGTATACATTTATTTCTCTTTTTTATATATGATCATGTTGAAATAAGTTCCTGTTATGTTCTCCATAATGAAACCAACCACCATATATATACCAATGCCTAATACTATATTGCTATTAAGTATAATGCAATTTAAATAAATTCAAATCCATTTTGTTCATTCATTTTCCTAAACTCTCCTTTCTCTTGAGAACTGGTACTTACAAAATGCATAATTAAGACTATATGCAAAACTTTAATTTATTTGTGACTTTAGTAGATTTTTAAACATTGTTATTGTATTTATTGAGTAGTCTCAATCTCATGAATACTCAATAATTGATTATGGAAATTTTAGCTTCAACTACAATGAGGATATATAATTCTAACTATCAAAATATCAGATAAAATGCAACTAATTGTTAAAAACTTGAAATTCTTGGTACTCTGTCAAATTATGTTCTTTAAAATAATCTATATTTTCCTATGATACAGAGAAATCAAAATCACTCACATTTGAGGAGTAATGCAAATTTCTGGGTACTTAAGTCCTCCTATAAATATAGATATTACATTTTCCTACATAGCTTAATTTCAATAATCATGAAATTTAAATACAGGAAATAGGAAATTCTTAATTCATGTTTCATTCAGTATGAAAAATATAAATAGGATTCATATAGAAAAACATATGTGAAAGAAAAAGAAGCAAACAACTATCTTACCCATTAAAAATATGCTGAATAAGTGGGTGAGTGGTTTTCATATATACATCTTGATTGGTACACGTCTCACCAAAGACTTCGTCGAAATAAAAAACATGCTGAAAGATAAATTTTATTTTTATAAGGAAAGAAATATAATGGATTTTCTTCAACTCAACCAAATAAAATGACATTTTAGCTTACAATAATAAATGATAACCAGCCAGAGAGGATAAGCAATCAGAAGCTAGCAGATTAACAATATCTTCTTTTTCTCAGCTTCATTGCTTATCTATAATAGCAATTAACGTGTAAGTATTTTTAACAAAGAGGACCAAAAAAAGGGATTTTTGTTCCTGATGGGATTGCTTGAGCACAAGAATAACTAATATTTCCCAGAGGGTATTAGAAGAGAATCTTAATTCTTTTGGGATTTATATGGATCAGTTGGGATAAATAACTCAACCAACTGGGGGTGAAGATCTTAATTTATATTATTTAGGCATCAAACCATAGCCACCTAAACAATTTGAAACATTGTCAGTTAACAGGGCTAGTCAGCAGTAAAAATGATGTTATTATATGCCAAAATTGTGTGCCCAACACTGTTGGGCACCCTTTCATTCTCCTCAAAATAAGGTCAAGAAATTCCAAATGATCTGATGTTAGAGAGGTAATCAGTGTGAAGTGAGGAGGAAGATTTCAAGAAGGGGATGAATTTTCAGACAAATCTTAAAGGGCACAATGGATACATAGGTTATATAAATCTACATAGGTAGATAAATGATGAGAAAGAGAAAAGCATTACAAATTGAACATGAAAAAATCTCTAAAAAAAAAAGGCTTTATTTCCTATGCATTGCTCAGTGAATAGCAATTTTTCCCCATTAATTTTTTTTTGCATTTTCATTGAACACTAGAAGGGATAGATGTTTCTGATGCTTCCAAGGACAGGTATTTACAAATCTCTAGACTTCAGAAAGCTGACATTTTTACATGTGTCAATGCATCTGCAGTGTGGGTGGGTTTGGGATGGAAATGGCAAAGAGGCAAATTTAAGTGTAAGTAAGAAAACACACCTTTACAATTTGAGCTATCCAAAAGCTAAATGCACCACCTAAGGAAGTAATGGATTTCTCCTAACTTAAGGTTTTAAAGAAGAGCCTAGAAACCCAACTGTCAGGTATGTGATAGTGGGGCAACTAAGTAGTATAGTGGATAGAGTGCTAAACTTGGAAGTAAGAAGTCCCAAGTTCAAATCTTGTTCCAGACACTTCCCAGGATAAGTCACCTAGCCTATTTGCTTCAGTTTCCTCAGCTGTAAAATGGACCACATAATGGCACCTACCTCCCAGGGTTACTGTGAGTTTGCAAATGAAATAATATCTGTAAAGTGCTTTGCAAATTTTAAAAAACTATATTAATGCAAATTGCCATTATTATGATAATGATTGTGAGTAGTAATAGCAGTATTCTTTCTTGCTCAAGTACAGGTTTGATGAGATGGCTTCTGAGGTTCCTTCCAATTTGGGTCATTTGTGTTTGCAGGATGGAAAGGATGGGGAAATCCAATTACCTACTAGAGTACACCTCAAAATCCTACTCCAGGGCCTTACTGTGGCACAGAAGATCTTGTATATTCAAAGGTTATTCTAGAGGAGTACAAGTACTGGTCAGTTCTATCAAGCTGAAAGAGCTGAAAACTAGGCTGCACCTAGCTAGAGAATATCTGTCTGTCATCCAAGGACCAGATTAAGTGCAAAAAGGCTCATTATCAGAAGATCAGCCATAACACGATAAATTTCAACACTATATTTTATTCTTTTTTCTATAATACAGTCCTCGGGAATGTTACATTGGAACTGAAATTTGCTAAATAAAGATAAAGAAGGAAAGTTTGGGGTGAAAAGGTCCATTTTGTATTTACAAAGAAATGTGAAACCTTTGTAAAAAGGTAGAAGATGACTCTAGTTAGGATGATGATGAGGAAAGTTGTGAATTTTTCATTGTTTCAAATGCACTTGATACCTAAGGAGGATAATGAATTCATTACTTATAGAAACTTGTTTTATGTAAAATTACTTAGTAAAATAAAAAAGTAATAATAATGTCAACAAACTACTTAATTCATTAGATTAAAAATATAAACATATAAAAATTTCTCAAGAAAAATAAAAAAAAGTTGAAGATTAAAAATAATTTTTTTATCTCTTCTTTTTCTGAGAGTATAGAGATTTTTCTCCTCCCTTCTACCATTTTACATGAATAGCTTAGGAGTTACGAAACTTACATATTAGGAGAGGAATTATTAATTAAAAGGATAACTATTTGAAATATTAATGAAATTTTTATGGTTATTTATTTGATGAAGTGGAAAAATTTGGAAGTAAGGTTAGGGCAAACTTTTAACTGTACTTTGGTCTCAGATATCTGATTATATCAGAGTATAAAAAATTAGGAATAAGTAATATTGTATATGTGTATAATCTAATGTAGATTCAAATGAACACCATTTTTAACTGTTAAGAAAGTTATCAAATGAATCCACTCTAAACAGTTGCATTTACCTCTTTAAAAATAAAAATAAAACAATAAAAAGGATAGATTTTTTAATACTTTAATTCAACAAATATGTGGTCAGAATTAAAATTCTTCCACTCCCTCTCCTTTTTGCCTTCCTTTTCTTGATGGCTGAGCAACCTAAACTATGGTGATACAATGCTGAACTGTGAAAACTACAAGTATTCAACAATTGTGAACATGAAGAAATAATGCTATTGTGCTTGGGAGAATGACAGAAAAAATACAAAAGCAAAGTGTTGCCTTGTTGAGAGAATAATAGCAAATAAAGAATGGCATGATCTGAAGTCACTTGGTACTATAGAAGTCTTCTATAGATGATGGTCACATAGTATTTAGGTCGACAGTTATAAAAAGTGGCAAAATTGATTTAATCATTCCAGCCATCTTCAAAATAAGTACTGATTGCTGAAGCATAATTGGTCATGCAGTGATCAGTTAATAATTTTGTGCACACAGAACCAGTCAACTTCTTTGAGCAAAATAATTATGTCCAATTTTTGTTACTGAGATGAGAGAAAAATAACAGAAATCTAAGTTCAAAGTGGGGAAAGAAAATTATGATTTAGAAAAATTCTTTTGGTTTAAGTGTAAAGAGGTCTATGTAAGTTAATATAGTCAATTTTCAAATAATAGAGAATAGATTATTTCTTGCTTTTTCCTGTCTACCACTCATTTGATTCTTAGGTCAATAAAGGGAAGTTAGGAATAAATACTTAGGGGTTAAGTATGTGAAGATATGAGGAGCAGGGAGGGGAGAGGGCAAATTGTGAAATAATTTTATTAACATCACATGTCTTTGTTATGTATTGCTCAGTAATGTAAAAGTATTTCTCTACCACCTGAAACAGTTATAAAATTCTTGCTAACCAGAAGTAAATACCAATAAACTGAGGATTTTACCTTTTGATTATCTTTGAGTTTTTAAGGTCATTTTTGCTAGGAATGGAAACTTCTCTACCCTACATTCAAGTTAACTTATTTTAAGTCTCCTGTGATAGTCTTGTAGTTCTTAACTTGGTTTTATCAGTGACCATGGATTTAATTATTATCTCTATGCCTATGATTCTCAGATTTACTTATCTATTCTAACCTCTTTCCTGGCCTCCAATCCCATATCTCCAAATCTCTACCGGACATCTCACACTGGATACTTCATAGCCATCTTAAACTCAGCATGTCCAAAACTGAACTTATTTTTCCCCACCTAAGGTCTCTTCATTTTCTAGTTTTCCTATTACTATGGAGGACACTATCATTTTCCCAATTATCCAAGTTCTTAACTTAGGAGTCATTACCTCATTTTTACTGTCCCCATTCTCCTATATCCAAACTGTTATGAAGATTTTACCTTAGGAACATCTTTTACAATACCTCACTTCTCTGACACTGCTACAACCTTGATGTAGTTCCCTTTGACTTCAAGGCTGGTCTACTGCAATAGCCTGCTGGTTGATCTACCTGTCTCAGGTCTCTCTGCACTATATCTTCACTCAGTTATCAAACAGACCTTTTTTTTTTTTTAAAAAGTGCTTACCTTCTAACTTTCTAAGTCAATTCTAAGACAGAAGACAGCAAGAACTAGGCAAATAGGATTAAGTGATTTGCCCAGTCACATAGCTATAGGAAATGCTTAAGGCCAGATTTGAACCCAGGTCCTCCCAACTTTTAGGCCTAGTGCTTTATCCATTGTGCTACTTACCTGCCTCCAAAAGGATCTTCTTAAAGCAGAAGGCTGATCATGTAATTCTCCTATTTAATCAATTCCAATGATTCTATATCATCTCCATGAACAAATGTAAAAACCCCATTTGACATTCAAAACCTTTCATAGACTAGCCTCCTCCTCCATTTCCGGTCTTCATATATCTTACTCACTCCTACATACTTTACAATCCAGTGATAATGGAATCCTTGACAAATCTTCCTTAATGCCAGTAACTTTCCTTTGTTGATTATCTCTGATTTATTCTGTGTGTGTATACACACACACAGTTTGGTCATAGTTGTTTTCATATTGTCTCCCCCATTAGATGAGCTCTTTGATAGCAGGAACCATTTCTTGCCTTTCTTTGTATTCACAGAGCTTAGCAAAATGCCTGACACACAGTAGGTGTTTAATAAATGCTTACTGATGTGACCCACATGATATCCTTTGATCTACTATATTAATATCTTCAATGTGCTTGTAAAAAATAATTCAGGCACAGAGAGAGACTGACTTGCCCAAGGTCATATAAATACAGAACCTGAAATAGAACTCACAAGCTGCTTACTTTTAGCCTGAAAAAAGGGAAGTCTTATGGGGGAAGAGTGGACTATAATCACTGTCTTCAAATAAGTGAAAAGCTGACATATGGAAGAGGGATTCGACATTCTGAGTAGGGAGAGAGAACTTTCTAATAAACTGAAATGTAAAAATGGAACTGCCTACTTTATGATATTGTGATTTATATTATGATAATTGATGGATTTAAGGAGAACTGTCTTTCATGAAGAGTGTAGAGGTGATTCTTCCACTGCGGGGAGTTGGATCTCTTTAGTCCCTTTCAATGATAAAATTCTAAGATACTCTAATAAAAAGGTCAGTTAACATCCTTTACAATATAAATATAAATTGTTTAAAATATAAAAGGTAGCACCATACCTGTAGAATATACTGGGAAAGATCAACTGCCTCTTTCTTTTCAGAGACAAGTAAAGTTTCTTTATCTTCTACAGTAATAATATTAAATTCTCCACGTTTTTCTTCCTTTGTGCCGAGAGGGCGTTTCCGTACACACACTCTAATTTTCTCAGTTTCAGTCCAAATATCATCTTTCTCTGAGATATTCTCTCTGAAATAAGTTTTTAAATGATTTTCATTAAAAAGAAAAATATATTGATGTTAATGCACATGTATCCTTTATTGTAAATTTGAAATTACTATTAAATGGTCCCATTAGTAGCAACCATTTTTATTTTATTACCTTGCATATCTTTTAGAATGATTGATCAGTATTTTTGATGAAGACAACAAATGTTATCTATAAGTGCTGGGTGTCCCAGAAGTACTAGTGCAATTTTAAGCTATTAAAGCTACTTTTCGAAAAAGAATTGCACAGGTTTTTTTCCTTCTGTCAGAGTATTTTTTATTTTTTTATTTTCTGTCAAGAGTATTCCTGAAGTTTAGTGTAGCAAATTTAATAACTATAAAAGCTTAATAATTTAAAATTTAATAACTAGTAAAGCTTAAATACTGCACTAAGACTTCTGGGTCACTCTATACTTTTTAGAAGTGGAAAGAATTAAGAAATTAGATACTTTAGTAATTAAATTTGTAGGTACATATGTTTAAAAGCCACCCAACACTCATTCTTAATTCAGTGTTAATTGTTGATTTGGGTGTAATTCCTGACAAAGTATTGACATTACTGAATAAAAATTTTACTAGTTTAGTTCTTGACTAAGTGTCTTGGCAATTAAGATCTCTTTAAGATAAAAGATTTTTAATTTGGGGAGTTAAGAGTTCCTTCTGAAAAGCTTTTTGATTGTGGATATTCTTTTTTTAGGTTTAATAGAATTCATTCTGATTAATCTTTTGAACCTGGTGAAAAGTCTTTCTGCATCCCCAACTTTTAAAAATCCCAATTCATTTTTTTTTAAACCCTTGTACTTCAGTGTATTGTCTCATAGGTGGAAGATTGGTAAGGGTGGGCAATGGGGGTCAAGTGACTTGCCCAGGGTCACACAGCTGGGAAGTGGCTGAGGCCGGGTTTGAACCTAGGACCTCCTGTCTCTAGGCCTGACTCTCACTCCACTGAGCTAGCCAGCTGCCCCCCCAATTCATATTTTATCCCCCTCACTATCCAATTATTCCCATAAACTTACTCTTTTCCCGACCATTTTAAAAAACCTTTTCTATATAAAGTGACCAAACTTGTTGAATTAAATAAGAACAGTATTGAATGTCAATTTTCCGTCCCTCTTTGTGTCACTCAAAATGTTCCTTTTTGATACATTTTGTCCTTCACCAGACCTTGTTTCTTCCTTCATTCTTTCTTTTTCTATCAGACAATATTTGCCATACTTATTTGCTAGACCAATAGTGCTAATTTTAGGTTTCTAAGGAGATTTCATGCTTAATCTCATCTTCCTCCACTAATAAGTTTTATACTATAATCAAGCACTATCTTTATGGTTCTATCTATAGCAGTTCAGTTGGATCTGCCAATTTAATATTCCAACCTTAACAGTAAGTGTAAGAGAAATAACATAAAATAAAACAAGGGTACTGGATGTGAAATCCCATTTGAAACTATGAACTAATTTAAATCATTTTTACACAAAAGTTAATTTAAAAGGGATTTCGAGATTGTATTTTCTATGACACTTTGAGGGGGAAAAGGTTGTTATTGTTTCATGTTACATCTCTGAGGTTATTTTTAAGTTCTAACTTTAAGTAAATGTGAAAAGGATACACTCAAATCAGACACTTCATAAAAACAACTGCATTCTTTGCTTTCACTAATGATGTCTGTTCATCCAGGGCTGGAATAGCTCAGGGAGCTTTCAATTTGGATTATGCTGCAGACAAGCTGCACAAAGGACTATTTTAGTTTAAATTAGTGCTATTAGTGATTTACGTTTATAAGTGCTAGCTTCAACAGGGCACTTTAAAAACTGATATACACTAAGGAAAACTGTTTTGAGAGTGGCATGAATCTACCATTGCAGAAAACCATCAATTAACTGTTTTATGTTCATCTCACAGTTTTGTCCTTCATTGGACAAATACCTGTGCTATACTTTGCTGAAGAAGAGAAGGAGCCTCAAGTCAAGAACGAGAGAAGCTTGACAGAAACAGAGCCAAAGGTGTGTTGTAGCCAGCTTGTACAGGCTCGAGTTAATTGTTAATTTTTCAGTGCAGGCCCATATACTTTGGAAATCAGCAAATATGGCAATCAGGGTTTGATTTATTTGTTGACTTTAAACATAAGAAAGTAATGGACAAAATGTTATAATACAGATGAAACTTAAGAGTGTATGTCTTCTGTATTTGGAGAGCTAGTTTTAAAACATTTACCAGCAACCACTGAATACAGCCGATACTTTGCAGATTCTAGCTAGCAACAGTTATTATAACTACCCAATATAATCTTCCTACTGATCTGGAAAATCCCAATTTCTTATGAATATTTTCTTCCCATAGGGATATTTTTACTTTATCAATGTAACTATTTGTTGCTTTATTCCTATATTGCATTCATTTACATAAAATTAATAATTAAGAGCAAACCTTTACATTTCTACAATACTTTGTTTTGCAAAGTACTGGGCTTTGTTTGGAGAATGCTCTCTTTCTTAGACTCCTAAAGTACTATGCTTATCTTCAGCCAGTCCAAAGAAAAACCGAAATGAATAATTACCTGACACAAGAATGAGGGATTCCATAATTATATCCAGAAATGTGAGTGACTCTTTGTACGGTAGGTACTTCAATATCCCCCAAAAGTGGAGAAAGGTTATTTGGTGAGAACACTGCTGTACTGTTTGTTGCTGTTTGCATACATGTATCAGCAGCTGCAGCACTGGGAGTTCTTGGCTTTTTATTATATTGAGTATCACCTGGTAGGATATGCTCCAGCATATCTACTAAACTGGGTTTGTGTTCAGTTGAATAAAAGTCTGAAAGATTACATGTGTCAACTGCAAAATCCCCAGCAGTTTGTTTTTTGTTATTGGCAAAAGCATCAAAACAGAGTTGCCTTCGAGGTCCTGAGCTTGGAGGTGCTTGAGGATGGATGTAGAGGTTACTTGTTAGGAAATCTTGGGAGGTGCTATCAGTGCTTTTATCTTCTTCCTGCATGATTTGAATGATTTTAATGAGTTGGAAGAGGCGTTTACGATCATTCATATTGTGGATTCCTAATTTGGAGTAGTCTTCCATTGTAACTTTAGCTAATTCATCTATTTTCTGAAGACCAAAGGCAGCAAAATGAGGGTAGTATTTTCCAAGTTCTGCTTCACAAAGACATTCGTATAAGCATGATGCCATTATTGTGAGTTGTTAGTTTTTAACTGATAAGGAAGAAAAAGAAGCCATTCACATTAGATATAGCATAGTACACACTCTTTAACAACAACGAAAGCCACACATAGACACAAAAAATGAATTATAATGTCCCAAGATTTCATGGATAAGACTCGATTCTCCTGTGAAACTGCCTGTTAAATTGTACACTGCAGAGATGATTTGTATAGCAAATAGAATCTGTGAAAAAGATACAATTTGCTATTTTGTAACCCTCAGCATAAGGATATACATAGATACTCACATAGTCAGAAGTCACTTACTTGTTTCTGAAGATGATGAATGCCATGAAGTACTGAAACTTTGTCCCCTCAGCAACTGAATGTAACATGCCTAATTTTAGATGTTCAACTGAATGTTAAGGCATGTGGTCCATCTGCTGCCCCTGATTAATGAACAAAGGGATAAGAACTCTTTTAAAGATAGAGAACAGAATAAAATAGTAGCAAACACATGAGTTTCTTGACTCGCTTAAAATATTTTTGTGTATGTGTACAGGAAGAGGGAGGAAGGGAGGCACTGAGGTAAATAACCTCTAAATTAGCTTCCACCACAAAAGAATCAACAATTTTACTATCTCTATAACTCTCTTTCATGGATCTTGAACTCATTACATTAGCCAACTAAACATCAATCCCTTGTGCTTTTTGAACACGTCAAAGCATCTCTCATTCTGCCAGTCACCAAAACTATTCTCTATAACTGTGAAGATCAAGACCCTTCCACACCTCAGCAGCATTGCTAAAATATGTTACTGCATACCCCCCACCACATCCCACCATTGCCTAGTGGTAAACTTTCTGGTGACAGATCACTTTCATCCTAGCAAGACTGATTCTCAAACAGACAGAATCTGTTGCCAAGTCCTGGCTCACATACTCAAAGCCCTTTCATTTGGTAGGGCAGGCCAGAGTTTGTTAGAGTTTAAAAGTCACTGATGTAACTTTTAAGAACTCAAGCTTGCCTCTGTGGCTTGATTATTTTAGGAAGATTTCAGTGGAAGAGCACACTGATAGACACTCAACAAGTATTTATTTAAAAAAAAAGTACTTCTTGATTTTGAACAAAAGCATTGCATCAATAGCAAAAAAACTATAAAAAGGTCACATTGCTAAAAAGCACAGAATGGTTTAAATGAAGTGTGGTATGTGACTATTACTATCATATAAGAAATGACAAATATGAAAACTAGAAATAAATATGGGAAGTGATATGAAGTGATGCAGAGTAAAGAATTAGCCATAAGATAATACTCATTATATATAACTATGTAAATAATAAGATTTGTAACAGCAACCAAATCCAAAATAGCAGAAAATTGAAAAAGACATTCTAAAAGGGACAGGGAAAGCAATTTTCACAGAATCTGAACTTCAATGTTAAGAGGGAACTCAGAAGATACTTAGTCCAACCATATTTTATCAAGAAGACCCTCTACAACATACTCTATAAATGGCCACCTATCCTTTGCTTGAATGGTTCAACTATGGGGAACCACTACCTCTAAAGGCAACTCGTTCCATTTTGAATAGCTCCGTATCTTAAGAAGTTTTTCCTTATACCAAGACTAAATCTGCTTCTCTGGAACTTCTATCCAAATGCTCCTAAGCCAGCCCACAGGGGACAAGTAGAACAACTTTTTTCTTCTTTCAAAGGGAATACTGGAATACATCCACCACACCCACCCACTTCTCCTCATCCCTCAGTCTTCTCTTTTCCTTATCAAACATTACCAGCTCTTCTAAAACGAATACCATATGGTATGACCTCAAGGCTTTTTCTGAACTTGGATATGTCATTCTCCTCTAGCTACTGGCCAGCTAAGAATGTCCTTTCTAAAATGAATACTGAACTAAGCACAGTACTCTAGATGTGGCTTAGCCAGAATGAAAGGTGGAATGGTTATGTCCCTAGGCTTTTAACCTCATTAAAGTTAATATACACTTGAAAAAAATGAAAACAAATTTATAATTGTTGGTTGTTAATTTTGTAATAAAGAAAATTAAATAAAAGCATCACAACACCAATGGAAACATACTTCATTCTGCTGCAGATGGGAAAACTAAATGTACTTGGGAAAGTAAAAACAATGATGCAATTCCACTTCTAAAATAACTGATCACTGATCAATCACCTACTATTATGAATTAAGTCTAAACATCATTCACATAAGTCACTTAAAGTGGGGCAAAGGTAATGAGGAATAGGCTGGCTTTACTCTTATATACAGACATACATACACACACACTCTCACATACAGAGCAAGGATGATCTTTGAAAGCCAGAAGTAGTTGGGTAGGAGTCATCATCCCTCTAATTACACACCTAAGTTCCTAGATATTTTCTCAATATCATGCAGCATATTGAGTAAAAAACAACCATCACTGCTGCTAACAATGTTTCTTTCATATAAATCTTTAAAAAATCCCTACCTGTTGTCTTAAAATCAATACTGAGTATTAGTTCCAAGGCAGAAGAGTGGTAAGGACTAGGCAATTGGGATTAAGTGATTTGCTCAGGGTCACATAGCTAGGAAGAGTGAGAGGCCAAAATTGAATCCAGGACTTCCCATCTCCAGGCCTGACTCTCTACATATTGAGCTCCTAGCTGCCCCTCTTTCACAAAAATCTTCATAAAATAATGGCTAAGCTCAATTTAGATTTATAACAACTTTTTTTGTAATTAATTTTTTTCAATTATTAAATATTCCTCCAAAAGCTCCCCACCAAATTTAAAAACCAAAAATCTGTGTCAGGAAGTGGGTAGCATTTGTCATCTTTGGTCCTCTGGAATCATGGTTAATCATTATAATTACAGCAACTTTCCAAAAACATTTTTATTACTGATTAAAAATTTAAGTCAAAGGCTAGACAAAGGAAAAGTATAAACAATCAAACTCAATCCAGGGTTTCCTAAATTGGAAAATACAAATTACTTAGGAAAGAATTCACTATTTGATTTAAAAAAAAAACTGCTAGGAAAACTGGAAATCATTGTGACAGATATGCTTAGACCAAGACTTTAAACCACATTCCATAATACATTCTAAGTGAATATGCTAACTTAATATTAAAGATCATATGCCTCTCACAGCAATCTTAGGAAGCAGATGCAATCTTAACCAAACAGGAGATATAGGAGAAAGAAGGAGGGAGAAAGACAGGGAGGTGGTGGTGGAAGGGGAGGGAGGGGACAGAGAGAGAGAGAGAGAGAGAGAGAGAGAGAGAGAGAGAGAGAGAGAGAGAGAGAGAAGGTGGGGGGTAGATAACTCTGATTACATTAAAACAAAGAGTTTTGGCACAGATAAAATTAATGCACCTTGGATAAGAAAGGAAGCTATCAAAATAGGAGGGGAAAAAGTACTTTGTATCAAATTTCTCTGATAATGGTTTTGTATCCAAGATATATAATTAACTATATATGTATATGCTTGTAAACACAATACACACATACACACACACACACACACACACACACACACAAACACAATACTTATATACAAATTACTAGTAATGTGAGAAATGAAAATCAAATCAACCCTGAAGTTTCACCTCACACTTTGCAAAATACCAAAGATGACAAAAGATAAAGAGTCAATGTTGGACATAAAGTGGGGGAAGACAAGCACACTTGTACATTGTTAAATGGAGCTATGACTCAATGCATTTTGGAAAACAACATGAAATTATGCCAATAAGGTGACTACTACATTTATATACCAAGAAGGTCACTGATAAGAAGAAAGTCTTTAGATACACCAAAATATTTGTAGCAATCACTTTTTGTGATAGCAGAGGATTAGAAATAAAGTAGAAGCTCACTGATTGGGAAATGGCTAAACAAATTATGGTACATGAATGTAATGGAATATTACTGTGCTGTATGTAACAAATGACTGCTGTATAGTAAAGTTGCAGGATAAAAATTAAATCCACATAAATCATTACCATTTCTATATCTTTCCAACAACATCCAGCAGCAAGAGTTAGAAAGAGAAATTCCATTTAAAATAACTAGTCAATATAAAATACTTGAAAATGTAAATTTTAAAAATCAAATATAGGAATTGTATGAATACAATTACAAAACACTTTTCATACAAATAAAGTCAGGTTTATAAACAAATGGAAAAACATTAATTGCTCATGGGTAGACTAAGTTAATATAATAAAAATGATAATTCTACCTAAATTAATTTAATTGTTCAGTGCCACATCAAACTACCAAATAATTATTTTATAGAACCAGAAAAAATAATAACAAAATTCATCTGGAAGAACAAAATATCAAGAATATTAAGGGAATTAATGGGAAAAAATGTGAAAGATGGTGGTCTAGAAGCACCAGAACTCCAATTGTACTATAAAGCAGTAGTCATCAAAACAATCTGGTACTGGCTAAAACAGATTGGTGGATCAATGGAATGAATTAGGAGTAAAAGACTGTAGCAATCTTGTGTCTGATAAACACAAAAATCCCAGCTTTTAGGATAAGAACTTACTATTTGACAAAAACTGCTAGGAAAACTGGAAAACAGTATGGCAGAAACTACAAAAAACCAATAGCTCACACACTATCCCAAGATAAGATCAAAATGGGTATCTAATTTAGACATAAAGGGTGATACCATAAGTAAAATAGAGAAACAGAATAATTTACCTGTCAGATCTATGGAGATGGGAAGAATTTATGACCAAACAAGAGATAGAGAACATTTTAAGATGCAAAATGAATAATTTTGACTATATTAAAGTTTTGTATATATAACAAACAAAATCAATATATCCAAGATTAAAAGGAAAATAATAAATTGGGAAAAATTTTATAACAAATTTCTCTAATAAAGAGCTCATTTCTCAAATCTATAGAGAACAAAGTCAAATTTATAAGAATACAAGTTATTCCCAATTGACAAATGGTGAAAGGATAGGAACAAGTAGTTTTCAGATGAAGAAATCAATAATCACATGAAAAAATGTTCCAAATCACTCCTGATTAGAGAAATGCACATTAAAACAACTCTAAGGTACCAGTTCACACCTATCAGATTGACCAATATTACAGAAAAGGAAGGTGATAAATATTGGACAGGATGTAGCAAAATTGGGTCACTAATGCGTTGGTGGTAGAGTTGTGAACTGATCCAACCATTCTAAAGGGCAACTTGGAACTATGCCAAACAGTGTATACACAGACACACACCCTTTGATCCAGTAATACCACTTCTAGGTCTGTATCCTGGAGAGATTAAAAAAAGGGGGGGGTGGGGAGGAGAAGGACTTCTACAAAAATATTTGTAGCTGTTCTTTTTGTGGTGGCAAAAAATTGAAAATTAAAGTGATGTCCAACAATTGGGGAATGGCTGAACAAATTGTGGTATATGATGGTGATGGAATACTATTGTGCTGGAAGAACTGATGAACAGGATGATTTCAGAAAGAGCTGTAAAGACCTTCATGGACTGATACAGAGTGAAATAAGCAAACTAGCAAAACACTGTATACAGTAACAGCAATATTGTAGATGATCAACTGTGATAGATTTAGCTACTCAGCAATATAATGATCCAGGACAATTCTGAGGGATTTATGACAAAGAATACTATCCACCTCCAGAGAAACAACTATTGGAATTGGAATGAAGATCAAAGCATATGATTTTTCACTTCAGTTTATTTGGGTTTTTATTTTGGGGGTTTGGTTGCATGTGATTATTTTCTTTAAAAAAACGAATATGGAGAAATTTTGCATTGCTTACCTCTCTGGGAAAAGGGAGGAAAGGAGACAATTTGGATCATATAACTTTAGAAAAATCTATGTGGAAAATTGTTATTACATGTAATTGGTAAAATACAACATCCTTACAAAAAAAGGAAGTGATGTCATGAATATAGAGAAGCATGCAGTGTATAGTAAGCAGAGCCAAGAAAATAATACATACAATGTCCATAATGTAAGACACATATACATAATTCAGAAGTGAATACTGCAAAATTATAAAAACAAACATAGCTCAAAAGAAGAGATAAGAGAAGGCATTTTTACTCTACCCCTTTTCAGAGGTGGGGGTACACAAGTGTTATAAATTGCATATATTTTCAGACTTCTTTCATGTATTGATTAGTTATGATGTCCCCCCTCCTTTTTTCTTTTTCTTCTCTTTTTTTGTCTTTAAAAAGTACTATTTGTAATATGGGAAAGCTCTCTGGGAAGGAGAGGAGAAGAAATATGAGGGGAAACTCCTGCGATGGTACAAAAACAAAAGACATTGTAAAAACACATGTACATATATGTTGTATATACAAACCTACAGACACATATAATAACCATGTACATGTATATTTATTTTAATATACATGTCAGTTACATGAAACAACTCCTGTGTTTTCACTCTGTAGTTACTACCTGCAAGGGATTATTTCCATGTCTCACAAAAGTAAAAGTTATCTCATGTGCACATTATATGGAAAAATCAGAGTTTGTGTACAATTATTTAATTGACTGCTAACTGAAAGTGTGGTTTTGACTCTTTTCTTCTTAAAATATAATAAAAGACTTATATCAACTAAATTTGTACTTTTAAATATACATATTCAATTGTTTTGTATTTAATATCAACATCTCTGAGCACAAATAAGCGACAAATAATCATTAAACTTTCCCCCAAATAATTATATACAAAAGAAGAACATTCAACAGGGACTTTATCATAATGTATATTTGGAGTCCATGTTATAGCAATGCCTTGTTAGTTGAACCAACTTATAATGATGAATCCTCTTGGTACTTAACTATACTTCCTTTGAATGAAGTCACAACAAAATCTGCCATGTACCAAATTTTACTCTACAGTTAGCAGACTTATAATGGGTCTTGGTGTATATTTTTAGTCTAGATAAATACACATCAGTAATGGATATGTGATAAAAATAAGCACACACAAAAGACAATTTTTATAAGTCTATTTTAAAAATATGATTTTGTTTTTGTTTTGTTTGTTTTGAGACTGGGCCTTTATTCCTATATCCCTTAGGCTGGAAGTGGGAGTAGTCCTAATATTGATTGGAAGGAAGACTTGAACTACTTGTTTTCAGTCTGGGCCAGTTTGCCCCTTTAAATCTTGCCTGGTGGCTCCCTCTTCTCAGGCAGCATCATACTGATACTTCTTGTTCATTTTCCAAGAAGACCAATGACATAACAGGGTGATATCTGAACTTGTTAGTTAATTGAACATAAGTAAGGCAGAGTTATACAAAGTTGTCAGTGACACTCTTTCTTCCATTGTCTAGTGGCAAGACAAAAGTCAGGAAATTGCCAATGGCTCAGGATGCAGTGGATGACCATAGCATCTTCAATGTCTGACCAAGCCCTAAGGATCCACCAAATTTGCTTTAGTTCCTGTCATGGTTATTGGAACAAATTGTTTCATTCCTCCAGGGGAAACCTTCACATGCTTGGGAGAGACACTCTCCTAACTCACTGACAGGTTTGAGGCCTGTTGGTTATCCTAAACCTGGTTTAGCCCTTCTGCAGAGATGATTTTACTAGCGGGTGGCCTCAATGCATAATACAAGGTTTTTGGAGCTACAGGTTAAGAGTTGTTTGACAAGTAGACACCAAAGGTGGATGAGCAACCCTGAAAAGGGCTTGGCAAACCCTCATACCAAAGGTGCTGGTCCTTTCTGAACACCTCAATATTAACACCAGATTTAGGCAGACTTTAGATCAGTTTTAGCCCTACTGCAGCTCGGAATTCTCCAGCTCAGATGATACACTAGTCTCACCCTCTCCAGAGGCAAGAATTATAGGCATGTACTTCCACACCTAGTCCAATTCTTAGAATCTTCAAGATGTTATACCAAGACCAAAAACAAAATTTAAAGGTACCAGTAAGTGTATGATTTGTTCCACTGGCAAAAGACTGGGATTAGACAGTTATTATTTAATTATTGGATAAATTTCATTAATATCACCTGTGTCCAATCAAAGGGTGAATTAGAGACTTTAATATAAGAACAGGCATCATGTTGACAGTTCATTCAAGAAAAATAAGGGACAGCTGAATTTGGAATTTTTTTTTTTTTTTATGTAGAGCTAAAGTAAAATAGACAGGCATAGGAGGATCAGTTTATCCTTTCAAAGTATGCCAAAAATTGGCTGAAAGTTATCCAATATAGTTGCTGACAACTGGGGAACAACTGCTCATGACTGAGTATACTGGCATGTGCTAGCTGCTAGCAAGGCCACCTGACCTCTGTGAAGAATATGTACTAATAACGCACATAGCACACATACAGCAAAAGAGCTATTAGAACTTTCAACAAAAGGGAGTTGGCTTTCCACTACAATATAGCATGAATAAAATAATTTGTTTAGACTAGTCACATTTGTACTTAAAAAGTCTAGAACAGGTACATTATAATGAAATGATGAGAACTATCATTGTCCTTACTCCTTGCCTAATACCTAAACACTTATAGACCTATAAAATACTTAAAGTTAACACATACACATAATGCATATAAAGTTAAAGTTTGAGATGAACAGTTTCCAATAAATGGAACTCAGAAGAAATTGTTCTGCCACAATTCAAAAGTTTTAATTCCATGAAATACAGGCACATTTTAATTTAACTTATTAAAAACAAACAGGATCAAAGCAGATAGAGTTGAAAGAAAAAAAATTATTAAAGCTCTCAGTTTCAGCCTGAGAAGGGGAAAATGGTTCAGGGTCCATCTGTGATGACTATTGACTGACTTTATACAACAGTGTAAAATTCACAAGTGGCTGCACTGAAATCAGGAGGGTTGGCAGCTCAGCCCAGGGACCAGCAGCTCATCAGTGCAAAAACTCAGAAAACATCCAGAAGATTAATGAAACTAAGTAAGTTTTTGATGGGCAGATTTCCAATTCAATAATTTATTAAATATCTGTTATATTACAAGTTCTTGTGCTAAGTTCTGGTGGTATAAAACTAGTTATGAAAAAGATGGCTTGGTCCTCAGAGGATCAGAAAGCTGACCTCACTGCCAAGAAAAACTGGGTTCAAGTCTTGCCTTGAACATATTAACAGTTGGGTGATTCTGGCCATACCATTTAACCTCTCTAGTTACTCTAGGCCAGTGATGGGCAACTCTTTGAGCTTGGTATGTCAAATTTTGCCAAAAAACCGAGTATAACTCCGGTGATGTATCACTTCAAGGAAAAAAAAACCCCACAATTTTGCAATATTTATAGTTTAAATAACAAAAATGTATAATTGTAATATATAATTATTTAATAAATCAAAATAGGTAAGTTAATATAGGTAGAATTGTCATCTATAGTGCACAGAGTGTCTACACTACACCACAGCAAATGTTTCATCCTCGGCATGCGGCTCCATACTTCTCTGTATGCGGCCGCATGTCATTGAAAATGGCTACGCGTGTCATATGTGTTATAGGTTTGCCATCACCGCTCTAGGCTATTCTCTGATGTTCTCAGTTGCAGATCTGCATTGGTAAAGAGAATTTCCATATTCAGAGCTCCCTATTGTAATGAAATCAAGATTGAACATTCAAAAAAAAAATATGTGTGTGTGTATATCTATATCTATATCTATATGAGGGGGGGCAGCTGGGTAGCTCAGTGGATTGAGGGCCAGGCCTAGAGACCAGAGCTCCAAGGTTCAAATCTGGCCTCAGACACTTCCCAGCTGTGTGACTCTGGGCAAGTCACCTGACCCCCATTGCCTACCCTTACCACTCTTCTGCCTTGGAGCCAATACACAGTATTAACTCCAAGATGGAAGGTAAGGGTTCAAAAAAATACATACATACATACATACATACATACATACATACATACATACATATGAAACAGAAACAATCTAATAGGGAAGAAAAAAAGACATATGCAAGTCAAAAACTATACAAAATAACAAAGCCAAAATAGCAAGAGAAAATAGAATTGATACATGCAAAAGAAGAGTCTAGGCAGTGATGAAAAATTTCAAGAGGGAAAAATTACCTTTTAACTTGTGGGAGTTGAGAGAAGACAAACCTCTCCGAAGGTAGTATCTGAGTTGGACCTTTAAGGAGGAACTTCATTCAACAGGAAGAGATGGGAAGGACTGGATCAGGGTCAAGTTATTTTATAAACAAAGGCTCATAGATAAGAGAGGATAGGACTAGACCAGAGAAAGAGAATGGGATGTAAAAAAGTAGTAAGAGGGGGCAGCCAGATAGCACAGAAGCACCAGGCCTGGAGTTGGGAGGATCTGAGTTCAAATCTAACCTCAGACATTTCCTAGTTGTGTGACCTGGGAAAGTTACTTAACCTTACTCTTGTGTCTTAGAATTGAAATTTATTTCGTATCTTACTACTTAATTAATATCAATTCTAAGACAGAAGGTAAGGATTTATTAAAAAAAAAAAAGAAAAAGTAGAATAAGCAAACTCTAGTAAGGTGCTTCCATTAGGGAGGCAGATTATAGAAGGCGTTGGTCATCAAACTGAGGAAGTTATACTTTATTTCATAAACAATGAGGAGTCAATGATAATTTTTAATAGAGTAATGAGTAAAGACTTCTTCAGGCAGCACTGGGAAGGACAGATTGGAGGGGGTGGGTGCTAGAAACAGGAAGACCAGTTGGAAGACTATTAGGTGATAAGACGGGAGGGCCTGAACTAAAGTAATTCCAAATGCAGAGTTCACTCATATTCAATGCCACAAATATGCAGAGTTCTTTATAACAACTCAGAAACATCAGTCTCAGCTGTTGGAGTGGGCCAGAAATAGGGTCTTGAATGAAATCCATCTGGCTGCAATTCAACTACAGTAATCCTGAAAGGGAGAATGGGCTCAAGAAGAAAACTTGAAGTGCAACTTTATGTAAAAACCAGGCAGTTTTTCAAATTGTAAGATATAGATTTTTAAATTGCAAGATATAGCAGACTATTCTCTATTATTATACATCTCACAACTGCCACTTCTAGTAAATATGGTACGAACTAAATTATGTATCCTCAGACAAGCACTTTACACTATTGTTCTAATAGTTGTTGAATCAAAAAATAGAAAAATGAAGATCAGAAGTAAAAAAAAACCCAGAGGTCCATAAGTATATGTATACTAGCATATTTTTTTAAAGCTCATCTCTACCTGTTGAAGTTTATTCTTAAAGGCTCAGCTCCCATGTAGTCACCTCCCTAACTAAAGCCTGAGCTTCTTTCTCTCTTCTCAACCCTTACCCAGTTAAAGGTGATTTTTCTCTCCTGAAAATATTCACTACACTTTGTGATCTATGAAGGTCACTCAGCCAAACAAAACTAAGACTAATGGGAAATAGATGATTACTTGAGACTTATACGTGAAGCAGGTGGTCTCCAGTAAAAAGAAAATAACCCCTGGGAGCCCTTCTAGCTTTAAATCTCTGATCCACTGTGATCTCTGAAATTCTATATGAAACTCAATAAGGAGAACAATAGATTTATACACAACCATTCAGGAACATAGATCTTAAGAGACACAAATTTTGTGCATTTGTGAGATCTTAATGCAATCTTTATGCTTGATTGTTAATTTTTGCTTAGACTACTGCAGTAGCTCCTAATTGCCTGACTTCCATTCACCTTCCAATTCATCCTCTATTCAGCTGCAGGAGTGATTTTCCTAAAGCAAGTCTGACTGACAAAGTCACCTTTTTAACTCAATTAACTCCAGAAGCTCCCTATCACCTCTTTTGTTGTTTAGTCACTTTCAATCTTGTCCAACTCTTGGTGACCCCTTTTGGGGTCTTCTTGGCAAAGATACTGGAGTGGTTTGCCATTTCCTTTCCAGCTCAATTTATAGATGGGGAAACTTGGCAAACAGGATTAAGTGATACCACTAATAAATGTCTGAGGCAGGATTTGAATTTGGGTCTTCCTGACTTCAGGCTGGACACTATCTACTTTGCCACCTAGCTGCCCCTATTACCTCTAGGTTCAAATAAAAATTCTGGTTTAGCATTTACAGCTCTTCATTATCAAAATTCTTCCTATATTTCCACTCTTTTTTAAAATTCAATTTCATTTTCAATTGCAAATGCTTTTCCCTCCCTAGCCCTTCCACTTAAAAGAAGTCAAGAAAAATTTCATCACAAAGATTATATGGTCATACAAAACAAGTCCCTGCTTTAGCCAAGTCCAAAGAAAGAAGAAGGGGAGAGGGAAGGGGAAAGGAAAAGGAGGAACAAATACTCTTGGGTCTATTGGCTCTCTACATGGTACATGCTTAATCATGAGGTCTTCATAATTGTTTTCCTATATGCTTGTTGTTC
Organism: Gracilinanus agilis; assembly: GCF_016433145.1. Taxonomy (NCBI): domain Eukaryota; kingdom Metazoa; phylum Chordata; class Mammalia; order Didelphimorphia; family Didelphidae; genus Gracilinanus; species Gracilinanus agilis. Next base: position 164,829,772 of record NC_058130.1, read on the forward strand.
CTCACATATAAGATGCTCTAGTCCCATCTCTGTACCTTTGCACTGATTGTCTTTCATACCTGGAATGCTCTCCCCTCTTTTCATCTGTCTGTTATCTCCCCTATTCAAGTATAAGCTCCCTTAAAAGGAAGGCCTGGCTTTTTCTTTGCATTTTTAGCTCTTAGAACACAGTACTGGGCACACAGTAAACACTTAATGACTATTGAGTGATTGATAGATTGCTTTCATTTAAGAGGGCCAGTACTTTTAAATTTCTTCTTTTAAAATCTACTTAAGAAAGCAGCTATCTGGTTCCCTAAGATTGAAAGCTAAGCCTAGGGATGGGAGGTCTTGAGTTCAAATTTAGCCTTAGACATTTTCTAGCTGTGTGACTCTGGGAAAGTCACTTAACTCCCATTGCCTAGCCCAATAACCAATCTTCTGCCACAAAACCAATATATAGTATCAATTCTAAGACAGAAAGCAAGCATTTAAAAATATATATTATTTATTATATTACATGTTAATATACTAAATATATGTATATTTAGTTTTACTGAATGGGAGAGTAGACTAAAAAAGATAACGTAGCATCAGTAGAATCAATTCAAACTTTTTATATGCTTGTTTATAACTTTTTTAAACTTCTTTTGTATTAAACTTCCCAAGCTTGGTTTTAGCCCTGTGATTAATTATTTAAAATTATACATCAAAGCAGAGATTATTCAATAAGATGTAACCTGTAACTATAACCTGAACAAGTCTTGAAATAGTAGAAGGTTCACAAGAACTTAACCAGATCATCTATAAAATGCTTTCAAAACATGATCCTGTAGTAAATAAGAGCTGCTCTCAAACAAAAAAGTTTTTACTATTAGAAGATTCCTAATGAACAGCTTAAAAGCATGATATATTGGGATCCTTAGGTAGAAAGCTTAAGAAAGGGGCCCTTCAGCAGAGTTCTTATAAGTGATTTTTCAGCTCTAAAATCCTAAGACATGTTGGTTTATGGGAAAAGACTCCTGATACACAGAACATGTGGTCAGCAATGGATGTAGACAAAAGATGCAATAAAGAAACCTGGTTAGCACAAAGAGAAGAAATGAACAGAAGAAAGCACAGTAATTTTTTTAAGTGACAGTAAAGAATTACAGAAAACAAATTAGAAGGAACCTTGAGATGATCCAACACCCTCATCTTACAAATGAGAAAACCGAGGCCCCCAAAAGATTAAGTGACTTGCCAAAGGTTATTACAATGCCAATGGCAGGCTAACCAAAAGCAGGGTAGTGGCATGGGGAAAGCACCTGTCTCATCAATTCCTTAGCTCTGCCAAATTATTAAGATTTGTGATCTTAGACTACTCTAAGCCTCCATTTTCTCATCTGTAAAAATGGGGATAAAAATTCACATGACCTACCTCACAAAGTTGTTTCACAGATCAAAGGAAAGACCAGGAGGAAATCAAGGAAACAGCAAAACACAATAAAAATGTGAGCTAAAATACAGAAGCAGCACTTGCCTTGATTGTAAAGAGTAAGTGAGAAGTACTGGGGTGGGAACTCAAGAGTGCTGACTCAGGTCTAGAACTGATTCACCATATCATACTATGCAACTAAACTATCTTGTAGTTGTGTTGTTGATCTTCTGCATATACTTATGTGTGTATATGTTGCCACTCTCATTAAATGTGTGTTCCTTCAAAGCAGGGGCGATTTCCCTTTTATCTTTCTGCAGGACTGAGCACACTGTCTCAAATATGTTAAGAGTTTAAATAAATACTTATTGACTGATTTGTTCTACTTTTTCTGACTAGAACAAAGAGTACATTTTTATTCTGAAGAGTAGGCTAGCCTCCATAAATGAGTACAAATGCATGTCTGACACATAGCCCACAACTAGTTTTTGTTTAAAATGTCAGATTTGATTAAAGGTGAAGAGATGAGTAAAGGAAAGATAAAAACTATTCCCATTTGCTGTTGACATGATGGTTTAGTAAGGAATTAGGAAAGAAATTAACTGAAACAATAGTTTCTATAAAGCTCCAGGCTACAAAATCAACAGCATTTCTATATATAATAACAAAACCCAAGTGATAGTAAAAGGAAATCCCATTCAGAATAACTACAAAAAATATACTTGGGAGTCAGTCTGCCAAAACATACTAAATACTAGCATGGATTCAATTACTAAGTGTTCCTTAAAGAAATAAAGAACTCATATAGTTGGAGTGTTATACTCAGTGCTGATAGCTGGACTGTGCCAATATAATAAAAAATGACAACACTACCAAAGTTAACTTGAAAATTTTGCCAAAAGTGGAAAATGAGGGTATGCCCTTCAAATGGGGAATGCCTAAACAAATTGTGGTATATGCTGGTGATGGAATACTACTGCACTCAAAGGAATAATAAACTGGAGGAATTCCATGTGAACTGGAAAGACCTCCAGGAATTGATGCAGAGTGAAAGGAGCAGAGCCAGAAGAACATTGTACACAGAGACTGATACACTGTGGTAAAATTGAATGTAATGGACTTCTGTACTGGCAGTAATGCAATGACTCAGGACAATCTGGAGGGATTTAGGGGAAAGAACGCTACTCACATTCAGAGGAAGAATTACAGAAGTGGAAACAGAAGAAAAACAACTGCTTGAACACATGGGTTGATGTGGACATGATTGGGGACATAGACTCGAAAGGACCACACCAATGCAACTATCAATAATACGTAAATAAGTCTTGATTGATGACACATCAAAGGAATACTTTCTAGAACCTGGCCAAATAATAAAATTCAGTTGAAGGAAGAAAAGATCCAGAACAAGCATTCCTGATAGGATCTTTGGATAGATTTCAGGAAGTTGATAAAGTTGGATGAGGAAAAAACCCTATACCTTTATTTCAATATAATTTATTTCCTTTCTTATCCTGCATCTTTTATTTTATGCATCTAGAAACATTATTCTGAGAAGGGACTCATCAGACTGTTCACACCACAAGAAAAGTTAAGAAATCCTTAAATTCTAGAATATTAAGAGAACTCATTAAAAAGGTAGGAATGAAGGACAATAGCATTTCCAGACTTCAAATTATCTTCTATAACAACAGTCATCAAAACTATTTAATATTGGTTTAAAAATAGCTAAGTAGATCAATGGAACCAACCAGACAAGAAGGGATTAGAAATAATGGAATTCAATAGCCCAGTTCAAAAACATAAATTACATAAGGAAAGAACTCTATTTGATGATAACAATTGCTAGGAAAACTGGAAAGTAGTCTAGCAGAAATTAGGCTTAGACTAATATCTTATTCCATGTTAAAAAATAAATTCAAAATGATTATGACACCAAAATTAAAGATCATACCATTAAAAAATTAGAAGCAGAACATATATCATTCACAGCTAAAAAAAAAAGATTTATAATCTTAACTAAAAGAGGGTAGGAAGCAATTAAAAAAGTTAAAGTAGATAATGTTGATTACCTACAATGGAAAAGCTTCTGTACAAACATAAGGAATTCATTTATGATAAGAAAAGGAAGCCATTCAATGGGGGAAAAAATCTTTGTTCTAAGGTAAAGGATAAGAGAGAAATGGCAATCAAAACAATCCTGAGGATTCACCTTATCCAACAAATCGGTAGATGACAAAAGACAGAAATAGTGTTTGAGGGAAAGATAGGCAGAGTAATGCTGAGAATTAATACAACCATTCGGAAAAGCAATTTGGAAGTATGCAAATAATATAGCTACAACATCCATATCCTTTGTCTAAGGGATCCTGCTGCTAGGCATATGCCCTCAGAAATTTACTGTCAAAAAAAGCTCTACATACCAGATGATATTGTAAAAGAATTTTTTGTGGCAACAAAGAACTAGAAAAAAAGATGTTCATCTGTTGAGGAATGTCTAATATGAGGAAAAGAAAAAAGAATGCAAATATTTGCATGAATTGATATGAAGCATAGCTAAAGAAAATATACACAATTACTACAAGAATGTAAATATAAAGAACCACTACCCCAAAACAAATTAAAATGAATGTTGCAGAATTACAAAGAGCAAGCTTGGGTCCTAAAGCAATTCCTTTGCAGAGGTGAGGAAATCCACAAATATGGTATACTTCGTGTGTGTGTGTGTGTGTGTGTGTGTGTGTGTGTGTGTGTGTGTGTGTGTGTGTAAAATTAGGTTTTTTTGAGGAGGGGAAGATGTGTTGTTCAGTTTTGCTGATTTTTTTCTTTTAAAAAATTATTAGGTTATTTGGGGTGGCTCCCTAGGAAGAGATATGAGGTAGAAATATAGGAGGAAAATAGGAAGAAATTTTGAGGTACAAACAACAAATGAAATTGATAAACAATTAAAAAAAAAAAAAAGAAAACGTCAGCTTTTATGTTGCGAATAATGTCCACTAAACAAGAATATAAGTTCAGTCAAACTATGACAGAAAGGCAAAGTATATGTAACCCCAACCAATTTTTCTTCAGGAAGGAATTAGTTCTTTATCTCAAATATAATGGATAATTAATTCTATTTATAGTAAATTGACTCAACAGAAAAGACAACTGATATGAGACAACTGTCTAAGACAACAGCTGTAGAAGGTACTAGAAATATCCAATATGTAACTGAGTTCTCAAGAATATCTGTGGATTAGGATATTGATAATAAGTATTAAATGAAATCATATTCCTTATATAAATTCTGCTTTTTAAGTTATATCCCCAAAATAGCTTTGAAAAACTGCTTTATTTTGAAACTAAGTAATGTTATCTCAAGTTTTTTTCTTTATCTTGATTTTCCTCAGTCACACCATGAGAAAATTAGATTTGTTCTATCTATTGAGGTAGCAAAAATTTTAAGTAAAAATATATAAAAATAAAAAATATTTTTGGAGCTGACTATATTAAAAGAGTAGATGCTACAAACTCTAAAGAAAGAAATTTATTTTCAATCTATTTCCCTAGAACAGATTTGGTGCTTTGTTTTTCCTTTTTTTTTTTTTTTTTTTGTCTTCTAGTGTTATTCTATATCTTTCCTAAAACAATTATAACCGGCCCTATAAAAGACTTTCCTCTACAGGTCATTGCTATTTTGTATTTATAGGGAGCTTTTTCCCATGATGTAACAGAAAGAAGATGTAACTGAGAAACTAGAGACCTAGGTTTTAGTTCTGACTTGGTAACTAACTCGATGACCACAAACAGCTCACTTCCTGCTTCTGTGTCAGGCATTGTGCTAAGCTCTGGAGATACAAAGAAAGGCAATGACTATGAACATGCAAGGTATATAAAGGAAAAATTGTAGGTAATCAAAAGAGGGAAGGCACTGGTATTAAAGATGGTTCAGGAAAGGTTTCGTGTAAAAGGTGGAATTTGGTTGGAACTTAAATGAAAAAAGCTAGGAGGCAGGAATGAGGGGTGAGAAAATTTTAGGTATGGGAGTGTCTAAACCAGCAGCTGACCATCAGTTGATTTTTCTGGCTATAGTTATTTCTCGGAGCTAATAATTACCTGAGGGCAAGTACCACTTCCCAACTCCCCAGCTTCTAGTTATTATAGACTTTCCCAGTCTATGGACTTTTTTTTTTTTTAAACCCTTGTACTTCGGTGTATTGTGGTAAGGGTGGGCAATGGGGGTCAAGTGACTTGCCCAGCTGGGAAGTGGCTGAGGCCGGGTTTGAACCTAGGACCTCCTGTCTCTAGGTCTGACTCTCACTCCACTGAGCTACCCAGCTGCCCAGGACTTTTGATTGTTAGGTAAAAATAACCTTTGGAATCTCTTCTCAAGCCTGTGCCTCCCAAATGCATTGGATACCCCAGTGCCCCAGTGCTGTGAGGTACCCTAGATTATAAACTTCTTGCTTTAATTAAATACCCCTTTATCATTACTATTTTGGTAGTTTTGTTTACTCAGGGTTGACAGAGGTCAGTCAGTAAAAATGCAGTTGAAGATGGAGTATCTTTTTTTTTTTTTTTAAATAGGCAATGGGGGTCAATTGACTTGCCCAGAGTCACACAGCTGGGAAGTGTCTGAGGTCACATTTGAACCTAGGACCTCCCATTTCTAGGCCTGGCTCTCAATCCACTGAGCTACCCAGTTGCCCCCACGGTGGAGTATCTTTTGCAAGGAACAGGAAAGAGGCCAATGTCACTGATTTCAGAGTATGTGGAAGTGAGTAGGATATAAAACTGGGAATATAGGAGAGGGCCAGTCTATTGTGAATGCCAAATAATAGACATCATATTTGATCCTGGAGAAAACAGTGGGCCATTGGAGTTGAATGAACATAGTTAGACCTGTGATTTAAAAAGATCAATTTGACAGCTAACTGGAGAAGAGACTATAGAGTAGAGAGACTTGAGGCAGGGATAATCAACAGTAGCCTACTGCAATAATTCAGTTTTGGGGTTATGAGGAGTTGTACCAGGGCAGCCACAGTGTCAGAGGAGAAAAACAGAGCAGAAGAGATATTGAAACAGATTGGGTATAGGGAACAGAGAAATGTGAAAGTGAAGAAACGATGACACTTAGGTTGGACATGTTGATTTTTAAATGTCTACTGGACATACAGTTGGAGATGTTCAACTGAGATTTGGAGGTATGAGAATGAAAGTCAGGAGAGAAGATAGGACTGGATCAGTAGATCTGAGATATGCAGAGAAGATAATTGAATCCATAGGTGCTGATGAAAATGACAAGCAAAATAGTATATGGAAAAGAGAAGAAGGCCCAGGACAGAGGCTTGGGGGACACCCATGGTTGGTGGGCTTGACCTGGATGAAAATCCAGTAAAGGGGTAGTCAGACAGGTAGGAAGAGAACTAAGATAGAGTAGTGTCCTGGAAATCTAGAAAGAATCAAGGAGAACTCAATGATCTAGTGTCCAAAGCTAAAGAAAGGCCAAGAAGAATGAGGTTTGGGGAAAAGCCATTAGATTTGGTGATTTTAAAGAACACTGGTAACTCAGAGAATAATTTCAGTTGAATGATGAGGTATAAAGTCAAGACTATGTAGCTATATTTTCTAAGCAAACTTTACCACCCCTCTGTAAGTTAGGCAAAAATTAACCCCATTTGACAGATGAAGAAACTCAGATACAAAAGTTTATATGTACTGTTAATCATGATTAAGTATTTTTCTGTTATTCTGAGAACATAGTTCCAAAGCCGGAGCTTTTTTACTTCTACAACTTTTAGTCTATAAAATCTAAATCTATTGCACAGAAAAGACCAGGGCTAAATGGAAAGTTTGATATCGAACCACAAAAATCGAGAGAAACCTGAAAAGGTAAATAAGATACAGAGGGAAAAGAAAGAAAACTTATAATTTTTAAATTTGCCTTTTTAAGGGCCTCAG
>NC_058130.1:164842036-164856967 GCF_016433145.1 Gracilinanus agilis
AATGCAACCACCAACAATTTGGAAATAGGTCTTGATCAAGGACACATGACAAAACTAGTGGAAATGTGCATTGGCTATGGGTGGGGGGAGTGGGGGGGGAGGGTGAAGGGGAAAGGAGGAGCATGAATCATGTAACCATGTTAAAAATGAATATTAATAAATGTTAAAAAAAATCTAAATCTAAGTGAGTAGTTGAATATACAAATATAACTCAAGAAATCATTCTTTTTTTACTGGCAACATCATTCAAGAGTCCTTCACATTTTAAACTCAGAAGTTTGTATTTTATCTTAGAGGCAATAGGGAACCACTGAAGCTTAAGTAGGGCAGGAATATAACCTGGATCTGTGCTGTGGGAAGATTATTTTAGCAATTGTGTGAAGGATAGATTGGAGACTGGAAATAAAGAAGCTAATTAGGAGGCTACTATAATGATCCCAGTTAAAGGTGATAAGGGCTTGAATTAAGGTAGCAGCTATAAAAGGAAAAAAAGGGCAGATGCAAATGATGTAGCAAAGTTAAAATTGACAAGATTTGACAACTGATCAAAGGGTGATGTAAGAGAGGTGGAAGATTCCAATCTGTAAACCTGGGTAATTGAAAGTATAGTGGTCATGTAACCATGGAAAATTTTTTCTAAAAAAATAAAATATTTAAATCATAAAAAAAAAAAAAGTATAGTGGTGGGCAGCTGAGTGGCCCAGTGGATTGAGAGCCAGGCCTAGAAATGGGAGGTCCTGGGTTCAAATTTGACCTCAGATACTTCCTAGCTGTGTGACCGTAGGCAAGTCATTTAACGTCCGTTGCCCAGTCCTTACCACTCTTCAGCCTTAGAACCAATCCATAGTATTGATTCTAAGACGGAAGGTAAGAGTTAAAAAAAAAAAAAAAAAAAAAAAAGGGAAATATAGTGGTGCTGGCTGCATAAATAAAGAAGTTTGGAGGAATACTGAGTTTATTAGAAAAGATAATGAATTGCATTTTGTGCATATTAAGTTGGAGATGTTAATGAGATCCACTAGGAGCTATCTAACAGGCAGTTGGTGAAGAACTGGAGTTCAGGAGAGATTAGAGATGTATATTGTATACAGACTTGAGAATCATCTGCAGAGATGATAATTAAACCCAGGGGAGCTGATGAGATCACCAGAAGAGAGGGCTTAAAGAGAAAAAAGATGACCCAGGATGGGGCCAAGGGAACAATAATACATAAGGGGCAAGAGTTGGAGAATGATCCAGCAAAGGAGACTGATAGGAGGAAAACTGGAAGAAGAATGACAAAGGCCATCAAGGAGGGCAAAAGATATGTGCTTTACAGATGGCAGTATTATTACAAATATCATCTTACTTAAGCTTCACAACTATCCTATAAGGAAGCTACCACAAGAATTATTATCCCATTTTACAGATGAGGAAACTGCACCTCAGAATGTTTAGCTGACTTGCAAACAATTGGAAAGCAACTTTCCAGACTGGGATTTGAACCCAAGTCCAATAGTTTTTCATTACACTATTCTGCCTTCAATTTATCAAATTCTCAAAAGCATTTAACTCATAAGTATACTAAGCAAATGTGGCTGCCCAGAGAAATTCTAGGAGATCCCAAGAGATTCTATGATAATGAGAACTGTTGACAGGAGCTATAGTATTCTACTAACATGTCCATAAGTAAAGGACCAAATTAAATAGAGTAGATATAATAATAATGAACTTAACTTATTAGATGCAGTATGGCAGAGTAAATGGAGGGCCAGGAAAATAAATCAAGTCAATAATTCTCAATGTTATAAGTAGCTTTCTAAAAGTCTAAGTTACAGACAAATGGCCAATCTATTTTGGAATTCTTTACATTGTTTAAATCATAGGCCCACAATGGTAAACAATACAAGGATCCACTGGTTTACTATTTTGAAAAATTCTTTCATTTCAGTAAGTCAGAAACTTAATCAGAGTCACAGGATCATAGACCACAGCTGGAAAGATCTCAGAAGCCAGTTAGTCTTACAAATCCTTCTATCATTTTACAGATGACAATTTTTGAGGTCCAGGGATGTTAAGTCAATCACTCTAGAAATTCAGAGGATCTAGAACTAGAAGAGACCTCAGAGGTTACAATGACAACTTAAAATTATATAAGATGAAGGAGATCATTCACTTATATGCCTGAAAATGACAGAGATCTTGATTAGTTCTTTCCAAGTAAACACTATAGGTAGCATAGTATTGTGATGTATTTACTAAAAGGTAGAAAAAAATAAGATCTATGTGTTCCCTCTGAAAAGCTAAAAGTATGGTACTTACTTGCTAAATTCCAAACTAAGCAGAAGATTTGCAGCAATGTCCAATATATTATAAGACTGAGACAAAATTACATACTGGCTTTTTAAACAGCCATATCAGTATGACTTGTGAGCCACACATTAGAGCATATCAAAACCATTAGCAATGAAATCCTAGAAAACTGCCAATCTATCATCATTGAAACAATCTCCTCCTGTAACAAAACTCTGCTTGATTTTCACATCAGCAGAGGGATATCTAAACAGATATTGTATAAGCTGATGGGACACGACAGGCACAACAGGGACGATGTAACCATTCTTCCCACCCCCTCCCTCACACCGTGCTTTAAATGCCCTCTGATATGAGGTAAGCTACGGACAGCAAAGCATTAGACACATTAAGCCTATAGCATATCACAACAAAGCAGTCTCATTTTAAGTGAAAACATCAAGCCATTCTAATTAGGCTGCAATCATCAAAACCAAAGACTCAATCTTCATGTTGAAATGATAAGGAAAGGTCAGTGGCAAACTTCAGATCTATCTGCATATATGGATCACAACTCCAACAATGACATTATTTTCATATGAAGGCAAATCATGCATTATACACAGTGGAATCAATTATTTATATTCCTGATGCTGGGGCCTTAGTACCAACAGACTTGTTATAGATTTCCTACTTTATATGCTGAGAGTGATAATTGCCTACCTCAGAAAAATCACTCACTGAATATTCTGTTTCTGACAGTGGAAAGAAGAGATGCTCCATGGGAGGAATAGTTTCCTTCCATAACCTCAATATTCACAGAATTAGAAATCAAGTAGTGAAAATGCATGACCATAAATGAATTTCTTTTACAACTTCAATCATCTCAAAAGCTGGAGATATTCTAAAGAAGAAATGCACTACCATTCAACCCTCCAGCTTTAGCAGCCTCATCTGTAAAATGAAGGGATTGGTGGTCTCTAAGGTTCTTTCCTCCTTTCCAGATCCCAATCTATGATCCTATGATTCTATGACCTTTCAAGGCAGCCCATTTTCATATTTGGATATTCTAACTGTTAAGAAAGTTTTTTTCTTGCATGAAGACTAAACTTTTGATTCTTTGTGAAATGCAATTTGAGCAATTGTTTCTGTATGTGCTGCAAACCTTTTCCTTACCTCTTCAGCAACCTTAGTTACTGAAGGTCCAGAAAAAAAAATTTTCTTACCACCAAAATCCTTGGCACCTGTTAAATGGTTAAATATCAGAAACAGATTTTATCAGTGGAAATGGCATTAAAGGAGATGGATTACATCTGCATTACTACTGTACCCTAAGGATCATGGAGTTTTTTCTCCTAACAGGTAGCTGAAAATGTGTTTTCTCTCCATTAGAGTCAGTCACTGGGGCAGCTAGGTGGTACAGTGGATTGAGTGCTGGACTTGGGGTCAGGAAGATCAGAGTTCAAATCCAACTTTAGATACTAGCTGTTTGACCCTGGAGAAGTCACTAACTCTGTTTGCTTCAGTTTGTCCATCTGTAGCATGGCTAATAGCCCCAACTCCAAGGATTGTTTTAAGAATCAAAAAAGATAATACTTGTAAAGCACTTAGCATAATGTCTGGCACATGGTAAGTACTATATAAATATATTAAGCTATTATTTTTTTTAGAGGCTCATTACAATGCAAGTTCCTTCAGGTCTGGGGCCCACAGCTCTGCACGAAGTTAAGTATATTATCAATGCTTTCTGATTCATTCATTCAATGATAAAGCAGCATAATTTATTTAACAAGTTATCATAAATTTGCAGATCCATTTATCAAAACCATTCTGGAATCAACTTAAATGTTCAGATAACAAGTTTCATATCCTACACAGTAGAGGGCTTCATGCTATCTAAGGTCTAGATGAAACCAACTACTGAAGGGTGAGTTTCGATTAGAGGGAAAGAGAGGGGTATAATTTTGCCCTACAATGCCCTTAAGAAAGGTTAGCATTGGAAGAGGGTTCTTTTAATGTTGGGGGCTCTAGATAGCCATGGGGCAGTTTGAAAGTAGAGACTGTCTTACCAAACTTCCTGGTATCCTCACGGTTTAGCACCGCCCCGGCACATAGTGGGCGCTTAATCAATGTTTATTGACTGATTGACTGACTGAATGACTGTTGGCGCGGAGTGGCTAACAGTTAAAAAAAGAGAGAGAGAGAGAGAGAGGAGGAAAGGTCTTCGAAACAAGTTTGATCTACTTCATGATACAGCCTGGAAAGAGGCCTAAATGCCAATTCTCCTATTCCCGCCCAGAATCCCCACAGGGGGAGAGGGCGGGGCGGGAGATCTGACCCTCCGTCTCCCAGAGCTTCACTGGCCCTTCCAGCCTCCCTAAACCTGGGGCCACGCGGTTGCCTCCACCTTCACCCCACTACCAGCACCGAATCTTCTCCCCATCTCCCTCCCACCGTTGTCGAGCCACACACGACCCCCTCCATCCCTAGCCTCGGCTTTGTACACCCCGAACGTCTCCCAGGCCCCCTCCAAATATCTACTCTAGCCGCGTTTCCCCACTTCGGGAACGCCATTTCCCCTCTCTCACTTACCCGGGCTTCCGAACCTTTGACTGTTCTAGCTCAGACGCACCGGGGCAAAGCCCCAGGTGACCCGCCCGTGTGTCAACAAACCGACAGGATTGGAAGGCCAGACTGTGTCCCCATGGCAACACCGTCAAGCGCCCGTTCGAACGCTCGCGCCGACTCCCGCGCGCGCCGGCCAGGCCCGGGAACCCACCAATGGAAACCCTGGGAGGAGAAGGAGCGAGGGAGTGGGTCGAGTTACCCCACCTTCATTGCTCTTAGACCAATCAGAAGCTACTAGGAAACAGTGGGAGGGGAAGCGACAGTTCCCGGCGAACCCAGAAGCTATAACTTCTCCCGCCTGCTCTCTCTCTTGTCTTCCTCCAGTGGGTGAGGAAATCTCGCGATAGCTATATGCAAGGGGAATAAATGGAACTGTAGCAAAATCTATTGGACCTTCCGTCTCAAAACAAAGCTTATTTATTGGTAGAGGAAGTGTCAGTCCCTGTTAAGTCCCACCCACGCCCGCAATTCCTGGAGGTAAGCAAGTGGGCTTTACAGCCTTGAACCCCAGTTTGAGTCCCTAAATCCTCTTGAAAATAGGGGTTTTATTAACCATTATCCTAGGAGAAACTGAAGCATTAGAGGGGTCATCCAGCCTGAAGTTTCGGGAATGGGGAAGATACTTTCTATTTATGTTGTAGTGTGTATTTTACTAATATTTTTGTAAGTTGTTTCCATTTAATACAATATAAACTCCTTGAGGGAAGAAACGATGTTTTGGGGTTTTTTGGTCTTTCTATTCTTAGCACCAGACATTTGTGTTTGCCCCACTTTAATCGTGGCTAGTTGAATGAATAAGTGCTTTGAGTGGGATTCCAGACCTGCTGATGCCAGGGTCTCCAAAGCATTGTTTGCAAGAAGTTATCTCCTGCTCTAGCCCATTACAGTAATCCCTTACACAGCGCTCGGGAATTAGGGACACAACGCCTCCGAGATCTGAAAAATACGCGTTAAAATTTTGGGGCCTCCTTTTGTAGGAGAGAAGTATGACTTTGTCTTTTATGGGGTTTTTATTGTACCTTATTATAAAATTTAGGTTAAGTATTTTCGTCATAGGCATTATATAGGCCAATGTGAAGTAAAAATACTGTATAAAATATGAAAAAATATTAAAAAAAATTTAATGAAACATTTTAAATGAATAATACAGAACATGCAATATTATACCTAACAGTATATACATTTATGCATTTATGAGTAAAATTTAAAGATATCTACATTTCTAGACTTTATCCTTCATCTACTGGCTTTGTGGTTTTTTTCAGTAACTTTTTACTTTAATTTTTAAAAAATTATGTATATTTATGGTATTAAAAGATAAAATAGGTTTATATTCTATAATGCTATACACATGCATTTCTGAGTTTCTAAACTTTTTTCACTTGTTGTCTTTTGACCTTCTTGTCTGTGGCTTCTGTAAAACTCACAGAAAATTTCCATTTAATTTCTTATGCCAACTCCTGAGATGTTCAAATCCAGATGGGGAAAGTCTCGATGTGGAAGGGATACCTGTATCTCAGTTGGGACCTAGTTTGTTGGACCATGTGAGAGGACTTTGGCTCTTGTCCTTCTAGGAATATCCTCTTTGGTGCTAGGGGTTGGGAATAGGAGGAATCACTAGCCCTGCTTTGAAGCATTTTATAGTTTGTTGAGGAGTTGGGTTAAAGGGGTAATAAAGCACCAATAGCTAATATCAGAGATCGAGAGAAATGCAATGGCAAGAGATCCAGACAAAGGGATAAGAATTTTGAGCTGGTGGAAGCCACTTCAGTTAGTTGTAGGGATTGGCAGTTATTAGAGAAGACTTAATAAAAGAAATGCCGTCTGAGTTGGGGCTTGAAAAAAGTTAGAAATTTCAGGAGCTGTTGGTGAAAAAAAATGGTTCGTGCAAAGATATGGAACATGGAAAGAGAAAAGTCCAGTTAGGGTGGAATTTGGGAAGAGGAGTAGTATGAAGCATGTTGGAGCTAGTACAGAGAGTTTCAAATGTTAGGAACAGGTATTTATATTCTAGAAGAACTTTACGGAATGCTTGAAGACAAGGATGAGATGCTAATGAGGAAAGAAAAGAAGCAAAATGTATGGTATCAAGGAGAAGCCAGAGGTCAAAGGAGGAGAATATATAGAGAGGTGGGGGTTGATCAGATAATCCAGAGAGAACTAGGAACTGAAAAAACTGACCAAAAAATTAGATTTTTTGATTAGGAGATCATTGATATTTGAGAGAATAATCTCAGTAGAATGGTAGAGATGGAAGCCAAATTACAAAGGGTTAAAAAGTGAATAGTAGAGGACTTGGAGTAATCATGGTGGTGCCACAGATAACACTGATGAATCTGATGGAGAGTTACATACAATGAAGTAAGGAAGAACTGGTTAAAAAACGCTTTATAATGATGAAGGTGAGCAGAGATGAAAATTTAAAGAAAGGTGGTTTGAGATTGAAGATACAAAGCTGGGTGCCAGTAATGTTGATAAATTAGAAACAACAGAATTTAATAACTAATTGAATGTGTTGGGAGTCATGGTTAGGAGCCTGGGAAACTAGAATAATGTTATCATTACTGTAAAATTGAAATCTTACTGAAGAATATGAGGTAATACAGGTTTACAAGGAAAGTTGAGTTCCAAATGGGTTGAGTTTGGGGTTCAATAGAAGCAACAGGCTATAGGCATGGAGCTCTGGGAAAATGTGGACATTGGATATAGAAATTTGTGAGTTGTCTGTATTAGAAATGATTTTTGAAACCATGTTTTTCATGGTTTTGTCTCATCTAGACCAAAGTGGAGGAATAGAAACAGAAGAGGAAGATAATACACGTTTAAGGCCTTATATTGATCTCAGCTCAAATGTTACCAGAAAATGCTTTTCCTAACTATTGAGAAAGGTCTTTGATGAATTTTTTTAAAAAAAAAAAGGCTTCAGTAAAACTTTTTTCCCCACCAAAATCCCTGCCCTCATAGAGCTTACTGCACGGTAAAGGATATGAGATGCACACACCTATATATGTATAGTGTTATATATGTATATAATTAAATTTTGATGGAAATTGTGATGTCATCTATACAGATTGAAAAATACCTTTACAATGTATCAATAATGAAGTCAACAGAAATCAAATGATTATTTCAACAGATACAGAAAAGGCTTTTGAAACATACCACACTCATTCTTATTAAAAATGCTATTGAGGGGCAGCTGGGTAGCTCAGTGGAGTGAGAGTCAGGCCTAGAGACAGGAGGTCCTAGGTTCAAACCCGGCCTCAGCCACTTCCCAGCTGTGTGACCCTGGGCAAGTCACTTGACCCCCATTGCCCACCCTTACCAATCTTCCACCTATGAGACAATACACGGAAGTACAAGGGTTTAAAAAAAATGCTATTGAGGAGTAGAAACAGAAGAAAAACAATTGCTTGATCACATGGTTTGATGGGGATATGATTGGGGATGTAGACTCACAATCACCCTAGTGCAAATATCAATAATATGGAAATAGGTGGAATTGCACATTGGCTACAGGAGGGGGGTGGGAGAAGGGGAGGGAAAGAATATGAATCATGGAAACATGGAAAAATTTTCTTAATCAATTAAATAAAATTTTAAAAAATAAATGAAAAGTAATTTCCACCCTTAAAAAAAGGAAAATAAATAAATAAATGACACTAGCGAATATTGAAATAAATGGAACATTACTCAAAATGATAAATAGCATCTTTCAAAAACCAACAGCAAGCATTATCTGTAATGGGGATAAACCAGAAACCTTCTCAATAAGATCAGGAGTGAAACCATGTCCTTTCCATATGGTTTATATAAAGGATCCATCCAATACACTGGAAGCTTTCCTCTCATTCTTTTACTATCTCGAGGGTATGGATGTCTTATTGTCCTTAATTTGTAAATTTATTAAAAGAAATTCAAGGAAAGTTCTTTGGGAGGTCTAAAGAATGGTTACTACCTACCTGGGAAATTAGGAAGACTTTAATCAAAGAGTTTTATTTGAGTTGGACTTTAAGAGACCAGAAGGACGTGATTCCAGGAATAAGGAAAAGTCTGAACAAAGTCCTACAAGCACAAAAGATAAGAAGAACAGTTTGGTCAGAATGTAAAGAATATCAAGAGGAATAATAAAAAATGAAACTGGAAAGTTTAAGAGGTACCACAATGTTAAGAATCTTAAATGCCAGATAACTATTGGAAGCTTTCTTAGTAAGCAACAGGAAACTGTTGAGGAGGTAACCCTACTGGCTTGCTCTGGACAGGTTTGCAGCTGTTTTGTTATATTCAGCACCTTGTACTACCAGTTCCCTCATTGTTTCATTGACTGTTCTGGTCCCTGCTCTGCTGTTTCCCTGCCCCTGCCCAGTGGCCTGGATTGGGCAAGGCTCCCTGCTCTTAGCTTTTCAATGCGGGCACTCTGCTGACACATGGAAGTGAGTAGGTTCCTGCAGTTCCAGTTCTCCCTTTCTGTTCCCTTGTAGCCTCAGTGCACCACTGCTAGTGAGAGTTTGTAGGGTTCCTGCCTTCTCTGCCTTCTATACCTGTTTAGAGCATTTCATTTTGGGCTCCTTCAGTTCTACAGCCTTCTGGTAGGGTCATAACATGTTGGGCTGCTCCAGGTTTTGCTGGTTCTTGAATATATTGTGCTGTCTAGGCCATTCTCTTCTTTCCCAGTGAGATATGTTCCTCCAACTTTCCTTTGTTTTGAGGCAATTTATTTTCTTTGTGTATGGTGGGGGGTGAGGGGTGGGGAGGGATCAGAGGAGTGAAGCATCCTTTACTCCACCATCTTAGCTCTCAGCATCCCAATAAGAAACTAATGAAGATTTTTTCCCTTTTTTTTTTAAAACCCTTACCTTCCATCTTAGAATCAACACTATGTATTGGCTCCAAGGCAGAAGAGTGGTAAGGACTAGGCAATGGGGGTTAAATGACTTGCCCAGGGTCACACCTAGGAAGTGTCAGAGGCCAGATTTGAACCTAGGACCTCCCATCTCAATCCAATGAGCCACCCAACTGCCCCCACTAATGAAGATTTTTAAACAGAGCAATGACATGACTAGATTCTATGCACAGAGCCAAGATTACAAATATGAAAAATGGGGAATATTGGAACCATATTTAAGGCAAACAGAATAATAAGCTTTTTTGAAATGTGTTAAGTTTGAAGTCCTGATGGAAGTAAAAATTTTATTATAATTAGAGATGAAGATCTAGAGCTCGGGGGGGGGGGGGGGGGAAGTTAGGGCTAAAGCATTTGGGAGCTGGAGAAGAGGTAACAGTCAAAGTGTTGGGTTTGTGTGAGGTTGCTGAAAGAAAGTGCAGAGAGAGAAACTGAAGAACTTCCTGGGAATACTTGAGGATTCCTGAACAAGGATGAGATGTGAGTGAGGAAGATGAAGGTTGTTAAGAGAGGTGGGAAAAGAAGCAAAACAGTATGGTATCAAGGAGAAGCCCGAGGTCAAAGGAGGAGAAAATATTTAGAAGTAGAGGTTGATCAAATAATCCAGAGAGGTCCGGGAAGTTCTAAAAAAATTTTTTTGGGTTTCAATAGAATGGTAGAGATTGTGAAGGGTTAAATTTTGGGGGTAGGAGTTTGAACAAAAGTTAGGAAAGCAGTTTCTTAAACACAAAACACTTACTTTATTATTAGGAAAATATGGATAGGAAATGGAAAGGAGGAAAGTGAGAGTAATCTTATAATATCTTATAACTATATCTAAAATCTCAATCCTACTTAAAATTTTTCTAGAAAACCCTTAATCTATTTGCCTTTGAGGGCAGTGCCTTCTGCCAGAGCCAGGCTCCAGCCTAATTTTTCTACTCTGACTAGCTAATAATTTACCTACTATCTATATACTGATCTACCCAAGATAATCAATAATCAATAAGGCTGTCTCGTCATAGTCCCAGAGAAAGCAAGCCACACACTCCCCTCCTCAGGCGACCCAGACAAAAAACACCTTTCCAACTGCCTGCAACTTACTAACCACACTCAGCCACACCCTTCTGTCACCAACTGACAGTTTGCACAGCAGAGGGGCTCTTACTCAGAAATCTTTTTGATCCTTTGCCTCTTAAATAGAAAAAGGGAGAAATTAAGAAAAACTCTCCTAACATATCCCCCCTGAGATCCATTGGGTGACCAGTCTTCCCAATGGATCTTTCAAATAAAACTGTCCTATACTCTATATCAGTGATGGGCAAACTTTTTAAAGAGGGGGCCAAAGGAAAGGGGATGCTCATCTGTCAGGTCTGTTTCTAAGGCAACTCTTTGGAAGTTTCATTGTATTGTATCCTACTCATTGTATTTGTCAGATTAGGAATAATGTCACGGGGCTGGATAGAACATTTCAGGGGGCTGCATCTGACCCGCGGGCTGTAGTTTGCCCATCATTGCTCTATATTACAAACAGGGAGAAGTGAAGAGAGAAAGAAAGAAAAAGAAAAATAATTCTTGCAACATGCAAGTGTCAAATAATATACATTTCTAAATATTTACAGTTACAGAATCACAAAATTCATATTATACTCCAGTGATTCCCAAAGTGGGCGCTACCACCCCCTGGTGGGTACTGCAGCAATCCAGGAAGGCGGTGATGACCACAGGTGCATTTATATTTCTTATTAATTGCTATTAAAATTTTAAAAATTAATTTCCAGGGGGCTAAGTAATATTTTTTCTGGAAAGGGAGCGGTAGGCCAAAAGAGTTTGGGAACAACTGCTCTACATAAATAAGAACCTAAAGATATTAATTCAAATAAACCTTATAGTTACTATGCACAAAAAATAAACAAGAACCTTATATATACATTATGTATTTCTAAAAATAAATGAGAACCTTATATATACATTATATATATCTAATATCCACCTTACATATGCATTATATACATCTAATATGTTGATGGCAAACCTATGACTGACACGTGTAGCCATTTTCTATGACACACAGCCGCATGGGGCTGCATACAGAGAAGTATGGGGCCACATGCCAAGGATGAATCATTTGCTGTAGTGTAGTATAGACACTCTGTGCACTATAGATGACAATTCTGCCTATATTAATTTACCTATTTTGGTTTATTAAATACAGTTGTATATTTCAATTATATATTTTTGTTATTTAAACTATAAATATTGTGAAATTATGTTTTTTTTTTCTCAAAGTGACATACCACCCAAGTTATCCTTGGTTTTTTGGTGAATTTTGACACACCAAGCTCAAAAGGTTGCCCATCACTGATCTAATATTATCTTCCCTGAGGTGGACCTAATATTAATATCCCCCCTGAGTTGGGTGTTGATCAACACGTATAATGCTTTATAATGCTTTACCATTTACATATCAATTAGTTATCATAATCCTTAAAAGTAAATTAATAATAATTATTTTAAATAGCAGTCCTAAATTTTATAATATAACATAAATTATGCACTTACCTATTATGAATTACTTATTCTATTTACAGCAACAAATAAGTTCAGGAATTTATTGAAATATTCTTGAAAATAGAGTCCAGTTTGTAGTCTTCTTCTTGATGAGTTAAATGTCCTTAAAAACAGTGTCCAATTGTATGTATAGTCTTATTTTTGATTCTCACTTTTGACGGCAGATACTCTTTTTACATGCAATCAATGGATCCATGATGTCCTCTCTCCTATCTTGATTACTGTACTTGAAATGTCAAAAGTACTTGAAATGGACATTCCCAGGCCAGCTGAGTTCCTCCAGTGCACCAAAAGTTCTTTATATGCATTGTATCTCCAGGTTGTAGATTATGTAACAAAAAGTCTATAGGTCCAGCTTGCACTACAGCTCCTGATTCATGTAGTTCTTATTCTGGTTTGTAGATCTCTTATATATGTAGTAATAGTTGTATCTCCTCCTAAAACTGACATTTAGGTAGGGTTAAATGGTTTAACATGTATAGGTGGATGACCAAACAACATCTCAAATGGTTGTAAGGGTTAAAAATTAAAGGTTGTACTAAATGTATAAAAATGTGATCACCAAAAAATTACTCAAATCAGAATTACTTTTTATAGTAGTTTATTTACAAAAGGAGAATGAGTGAAAATAAGGAAATGAGAGAGAATAGATAATTACTGTGGCCCAGTCTGAACCAGGCAGGGCTTCAGAGGCCCCAGCAAAGAGGGGCCCAGAGGTATATTAAACAAGGGTTCTAGCCATGAGGCCTCTTCCAAGATGAGGGGCCTCTCCGGAGGCTAGTACCTCCAGAAAAGCCAGGAAAAGGAGTCAACCTTTTTCGCTCACTCATGTGGTAGTTCTAAGGGAACACCCAAGAGTAGTCCAGGGTCCCAAGCCAGAGCTCCTTCAAGGTCAAGTTCGAAGGTGAAAGAGCTGGTCACAGGAAGTTTTTCCCACTTTTAAAGTCCATTCCTTTCATCACTTCCTACGCCTTTCTTCCACTTTATGTGGACCAATTGCAACTTTAGCTTTGCTTAGGACTGCCAAGAGGGCAGTCAGTGGGTTTCTGATTCATCATCCACTATAGCGCACGTGGGTCACAGATCTCCCCATACTAAAGGATAAGTGGGGTATATAGGCTTCTGGTGATTAAATCTAAAAGTGGGAGAGGGGAGAGTTAATCCTATCTTTATATGGTGAGATGTGTAGATCTCCCCTTGGTCTACTTCGCAGGTAGAACAATGTTAAAGGTAAAGTGTGAGGCCATTTTAAATGAGTCTCAGCACATAATTTTCCTATCATTGTCTTTAATTCCCTGTTCATTCTTTCTACTTGTCCTGAGCTCTGTGGGTGGTATGGCACATGAAATTTTGGTGTTATACCTAGGCAAAAATATATTTTGATAAAACTGAATCTGTAAAATGTGTTCTCCTGTCCGAGTGAATTCTTGCTGGTAGACCAAATCTAGGTATAATTTCTTTTAGCAATATTTTGGCTATAAACACTGCCATTGCTCGTTGTGTTGGAAATGTCTCCAGCCATCTGGTTAGCTGGTCTACTATCACTAAACAAAATTTGTAATGTCCCACTTTGGCATTGTTATAAAGTCAATTTGGAGATGTTCAAATGGTGTGTAGGCTAATGGACATCCCCCAAACACTTTTCCTCGAAAGCTATGCTGGTTATAGGCTTGGCATGTTGCATAAGCTACACATACTTTTAAGGCAATGTTTGTTATGCCAGGGGCTGGCCATACTTTCTTTACCAAATCTACAATGCCTTGCGTTCCAAAATGACCATTTTTATGAATTGAGTGACAGATTTGTTGATAAAATGTTCTTGGAAGTATTGGTTTACCTTCCAATGCCATCCATACACCATTAATTTGTTTAGCCTTAAAGTTTTGCTTCCATTTTTTTTACCTTTTTCTCATTATACACAAGTGACAAATCTGCTTCATTTATAATTTTCAAATTAAAATCAATCCAGGGTCTTCTATGGCAGTGAGTTTTGCAGCAACATTTGCCTTGTGGTTTCCTTTTGAAACAAAGTCCATTCCACCTATGTGAGCAGAGCAATGTATGACCTCTAGGGATTCAGGTAGTTGTAAAGCTGTAAGAACTTCAATGATAATTTTGGCATTCGCAATAGTTTTGCCAGTTGATGTTAAGAAACTTCTTTGTAGCCAGAGTACCCACAGCATGATATATTCCAAAGGTATACTTTGAATCTGTGTTGATTGTTGCTTTTTGTCTCTTGCAATCATACAGGCTTATTTCAATGCTATTAACTCTGCACCTTGTACACTTAGATTTGATGGAAGTGAAGCTGACCACAGGGTTGCAAATTCTGTGACTATAGCTGCTCCAGTGTAACACATACCATCTTCTCATAAATAAAGAACCATCTGTAAACAAAATTAGATCTCCATTTTCTAATGGAGTGTCTAGTAGATTTTCACAAGGCTTTTCTGCCATAGACACTAATGATTCGCAACTATGTAATGGTTTTCTCCTGAGATTGGCAAATCTGGAAGCAATGTAGCAGGGTTGAGTATTGTACAGCGTTTCAAAGTGATGTTTTCATTGCCTAGTAAAGT
>NC_058130.1:164859667-164931567 GCF_016433145.1 Gracilinanus agilis
ATTCCTGCACATGCAGAGTGAATGGTTTCTTATAATGTGGGATGCCTAGAGCAGGGGCAGATAAAATTGCCTGCTTTAATTTCGTAAGTGCTGCTAGGTGTTCTGCATCCAACTTAAGTGGTTCAATGACTGCAACCTTTGTCAGTGCTATAAGAGGTTTTGTGATTTTGCCATGGCAAGGAATCCAATGCCTACAAAAACCCGTTGTTCCCAAAATTGCTCTTAATTTTCTTTTAGTGGATGGAGCACTTAATTTTTGTATACCTTCAATGCATTTAGGAGAAATGAAATGCAGATAAAACAAAATCTAAATACTACACTTTTGGGAGATACCACTGAACCTTTGTTTTTGAGATTTTGTGTCCTCTTTTATATGACTCCAATAGGAGATATTTACTATCTGCTTGGCATGCTTCCACATTTGGAAAGGCTAAGAGCAAATCAAACACAAAATGTATTAAATGGCTCTCCTTAAACTCAATATTTGCCAAATCTTGTGTCAAAATTTGGGACGATAAAGTAGGACTTTCCACGTACCCTGAGACAGATGACACTGTATATTGATACCCTTTCCATGTGAATGCAAATGTGTTTTGGGAATCTTCATGGATGTATATTGAAAAAAAAGCAGAACATAGATCTATTATTGTGAATAGAAGATGGAACCAAATTGTAAAGGGTTAAAAAGAAAATTAATAGTGAGAAACTAGAGGGAATAACTTGGCATATTAAAAAGTGTTGTGTACCAGAGTTCTTAACCTTTTTTAAAAATGTTCACCTTTGACAATCCAGCCTATGGACCCTTTCTCAGAATATTGTCTTGAAATTCATAAAATAAAATGATTGTTATTTTTTTAGTCATATCCAATTCTTTGTGACCTCTTTTGGGATTTGAGTGATTTACCATTTTCTTTCCTAGCTCATTTAACAAATAAGAAAACTGAGGCACACAGGGTCACACAGCTGATATGTGTCTGAGGTTAGATTTGAATTCAGGAAAATGAGTCATCTTAATTCCAGACTCTGTGTTTCAGCACTACCTCATTATCCCATAAAATGAAATATATAGGATTTTTCAAGGAAACAATTAGAATCCTGTACCCCCCACCCTCCATGGTTTTGCTTTTCATGGTTTGATTATCTGTGGTCATTCCAGTGGAAGGAAGGAGACATAAAGGGGGCTTCAAGGAAACATGGGCAAAAGTCTTTCTATATAGCAGGTCATATTGGGCAGTTGGTCTCAGTTCTTCTGATTTTACTGTCATTTTTAAGAATTTTTTTTTGATGGAGTAGAAGGCAAGAGTAGGGAGGAAGAGCACATATATATGGAGTCATTAGGTATTTGGTTATATCCTTGGTTTCAGTCATCCAGGGTAGTTTTTAGAATGTGACCCCTGCAGATACAGGGCCCTACTATATTGTTATTTGTTAATAATAATAGATATTATTTCTAAAGAATTATAAAGTTAGCAAAGCACCTTACAAATATGATCTTCTTTTATCCTCAATAGCCCTCTGAGATAAATGGCATTATTATCCCCATTGTACAAAGGAGAAAACTGAGGCAGAGGTTAAGTGCTGGACCTGGGTTTGCCCAGCTAGTAAGTTAGGTCAAATT
Source organism: Gracilinanus agilis (assembly GCF_016433145.1). Taxonomy (NCBI): domain Eukaryota; kingdom Metazoa; phylum Chordata; class Mammalia; order Didelphimorphia; family Didelphidae; genus Gracilinanus; species Gracilinanus agilis. The sequence continues at coordinate 164,861,286 of NC_058130.1, forward strand.
TGGACTCAGGTCTTCTTTACTCCAAGCCTATTACTTTACCCACTGTGCTTACCTAGCTGGGATGCTAGCTATTAAAATTTGATAACCATTTTGAAATATATATATATATATATACATATACATATATATATATAATAGATCCTCATTTAAGAACACTGATACATTCAAGAAACCTAAGTTCTCTTTAAAAAAAAAAAAAAAACCTTTACCTTCAGTCTTATTATCACTCTAGCTACCCCCAAACCCAAGTTCTATTACAGGTTCTTCTACTACGTAACTATGTGACTTAGACAAATTACTTCTTTTATTGGGCCAGTTTGTAAAAAGACAGAGTTTCAATTAGATATCTGTGAGGTTCCTTCGGTCTCTAACAATCTATCACTAGAATTCATTTGTATTAGGGAAGAACAAAAGATATCACAAGAGTAATTATATATACATATTATATATATATATATATATATTTTACTATTTGGGAACTTTTAATTCAGTGCAGATATGCAGAAGGAAAGAAAGGGAACAGGAAAGTTTTATTAGTGGGTAGGAAAGCATGAGGAAAAGAGGAGCTTAGAATCAAAAGACTTACATTCTAGACCTAACTCTGTTGCTGACTCATATACAGCTTGAGCAAACCATTTAATCTTTGTTTAGAGGCCTCAGTTTCCTCATCTGTAAAATGTATGGATCAGACCAGATGACCTCTTGGCCAATCTTTAAGTTCTGCTATTTAATGATGTTCCACTTTGGGTTTTTAAAATGGCCCAGTAGATGGCACCCTTGGCACATAATTAGTGGACTTTGTTGAAAATCCATTCTTGCCCAGCGTCACTACTAGAGTAGCTACTCCCCTGCTGACCTATGCTGTATTTTACTTATTCAATACCATCCATAGGTGATATTTCTTTTATCAGCCAGATAACAAAAATGCCAGATTTCTCTGAGAAGAGAGTTGGAAAGATCCATTCAGAAGAAGACACTGTGCATGAAAGTTTTTCTCTTCCTCAGTTTTGTTTTTGTGCTGAAGATATTTAAACATATCCATTCCAAATAGTTGTGTTTTTTTTTTGCCAGTGGGAATAGGAGCTAAGTAATTGGGTTACAAGTGTTCGTGTGATTTTTTTTTTCATTTGTGTAAGAAGCTTCCCAGGTAGAGCTTACCCTGCCAATGAAGAACGGTGGCACCCCCTCTGCAGCCTGTATAATCTTAGAGATTTGCCTGGGTCTCTCTCTGAATTAATTTTCCAGGAGAATTACTAACCCTTCCGTGGAAGTCCTTTAGGGATATGGATCATGGAGGAAAGAGGTTACCCAGCTATCAGTTCTGAGAAGAGCACTGCAATGTAAATGGTGGGAAGATTGGATCTTCTCAGAGGTAGCACAAGGCATATTCCACATTAGGCCATTGAAGCAGCTGGTATCCAAGGACAGAAGGCACATGCTTAGGAACCAATTAAGCCCTCTGCCTTGCTTGGTGGCCATATAGCAAGAGGAAGATTTTGACAAGAGTGAACTTGAGGTTTCTCTGGGGAAAGAGTACTTGGAAATTCTGATTTGCAGTCCCAGAATTTAAACTTGTTCCACTGGGGCAGCCGCTGCTCTTGTTTTGTCCCTCTTTCTCAGAAAAATGATAAGAAATATGGATTTCCCGTATTCTAAATTTGTTATTGATTCAGCAGTCAATGCTCGTTTTTCAGAAATAACAAACATTCAGGACAGTGTACCTGAGTACCATAGCTTGGTTCTCTGCAGCCTCTTAGTCTAGAACCTTTAAATATTATGGAGGAAAAAAAGTGTATACTGGGGCACAGAGCCACATTTTTAAAATGCTAATTGACAGCTATCTTACTGGAGTTCACTCCTACTCAATCCCTGCTGGGCATCTTTGCATATTTGATTTGTTGGCTTCTAAACCCAGGAGATGTGAGCCTATATTGAAATAAAGTGTGAAAACAGATTGTATTCGGGTCACTGCAGCAGATTCAACTCTAGGGTCCTCAGAAAAACACATTCACAGACAAAAATATCTTTGACTTTTATGTAAATAGAACTGTTCAGAAATTGACTGGGTTTTTCCCTGAAGGCTCCAAAATGCACCCTGTGCATTTACATAAATTTAGGAGGAATACAGATCTCCAATGAATTAATTAATACTGCCCTCCTTTGAAAAACTGCAACCCTCTAGTTGAAAAAAACATGAGTAATTTTTTAAAAATACTTTTTTGAGCAAATTAAAACCAAGAGATCATCTCACAACCATCAGATTGTCAAAGATGGAAAAATTCAAAGTTGAAGGAAGGCAGGCCAACATTTCACAGCAGAGGAGCTGTGAGTTGTCTAACTCTTAAGGAAAATACTTAGAAGTTATACAAGAAAACTTATTAAATTGTTCATATCCTTTGATCCAGAGATCCTGCTTTTTGGGTTTATGTCCCCAGAGGGGTTGCTAACATTAAGAAAAGACCCATATATGCAAAAAATATTCATAGGATCATTATTTATTATAAAGGAAAGCAGGAAACAAAATATGTTCCCTTCCAATCAGGAAATGGCTGAACAAAATATGGTATGCAAAATGGAATCTATTGTTCCATAAGAAATTTTAAATAGGAATAATCCAGAAAAACATAGAACTTGTATCAAGTCATAAGGTAAAGAACAGAGTGCCAGGCCTTGATTCAGATCTGGCCTCAGACACATCTCAGTTGTGTGACTCTGGGCAGGTCATTTAACCCTGTGTGCCTCAGTTTTCTTATTTGTTAAATGAGCTAGGAAAGAAAATGGTAAATCACTCAAATCCCAAAAGAGGTCACAAAGAATTGGATATGTAATGTGTCCAGACTTATGATTTCATCATCCCAGGCTGGCTATATAGTGCAAAGCAGGTCAACCTTGGAGCTAGGAGACCTGGGTTCAAGTTCTGCCCCTTGTTACATATTCTCCATACATGTCTCTTAATCTCTCCATGTTTCCAGGCAATCTAATAAAAGTATAAATTATAAACAAATTGCCAATCTCCATTGTCAGAAGACAAGTCCACATTAGAAACTCTCTGACTTAAAAAATTAAAAGCACAGATGAATTAATAAATTAAAAATATTTTTTGTATCAATGGGAAATTGAAGTATCCATTTTGAATGTCCCAGTCCTTTTCCTGTTTTCATTCTACAAAAAAATCTTCCTAAACTGTGGTGGCATGTTCTGAAGAAAGGGTTGTGTATTTTACAAACTAACATTCACAACAAAATTAGCATGTAGTACAAATATGTAGTAATAAACCCTAAAATTTAAACTATTTGCAGTTTGACTTAAAGAATATACCTTTTAATAAAAATAAAAGCAAATATATTTGTTCTGAATCTATAGTTTATCTTCCCTTTGTTTATATAGTACTGTGCCTGGTTGTAGACCAAGTGTTTGCTATTTTTATTCTTCTGATCTTGCTGCATCATTTTATATAGAAAGCCTAATTTCCTTTTATTTGTGTTCATTTTATATTATAATAATATGGGATTTTAAAGAAACCATAATTTCTCAATCTTTCCTTAATTGTTAGACAAATAGTTTGTCTTCAGCATTTTGCTATTACAGTTAAAACAGCTATGAATATTTTGCATACATAGGTCTTTCTTTTTGGTTTTGATGCTATAATGGCATCACTGGTTCAATAGGTAGGATCAGTTGTTTGACTCTTATTGTAAACATTGCCATATTTCACTATATAAAAGTTTGCACTAATCTACACTAATTTTAAATGTGCCTCTTTCCTCAAAGTTATGTACTTTTTGCCAATTTAGTGGCTATAAAGTAGTATTTAAAGTTTTATTTGATTTACATTTTCTGTGATTCTGTAAGGAAGAGAGAGAGAGAGAGAAAGAGAGGCAGAGAGAGCACTTTTATGACAAGTCTAGCAAAACAAATTCCCACATTGGCAATTTCTTCTCTGGTAGAAAGTGGGTGGCGTGTTTCTCTGGACTTGTGGTCTGTCATTGTTTTTCTTTATAATTTCGTCATTGTATAATTGGTCCTCTAGTTCTGCTCTCATCAGTTCATAACAATCTTCCCATTTTTCCTCAAAATTGTCCGTTTTATCATTTCTTATGGAATAATATTGTATTATGTACATTTGTATGTCATAATTTGTTTACCCTTTCGCCAATAGGTGGACACTCTTATTTTCCAGTTTGAAGCTACTTCAAAAGGAACTGCTGTAAAATTTGCATTACATAGAGGTTCTTTTCTTCTTTCTTTGATTTCTTTGGATTATAGGCCTAGTGGAGGTATTGCTGTGTCAAAGGTGTATGCATAGTTTAGTAAAATTCATGATTCTACCAACTAGGCTCTAGTGTGCCTATTTTCATACAACTCTTTCAACTTTTGTCCTCCCCTTTCCCTTTTTTTTTTTTTTTTTTTTTTTAAACCTTTACCTTATGTCTTAGAATCCATCAGTTCCAAGGTAAGGGAGTTAAGTGACTTGTTCAGGATCACACAGCTGGGAAGTGTCTGAAGCTAGATTGAATCCATGACCTCCTTTCTCCTAGGTCTAGCACTCTATCCATTCACCTACCTTACTGCTCCTTTCATTTCCTCTTGCCATCTTTGCCAATCTGAGTGTGACTTAGAACCTAAGTTGCTTTAATTTGCATTTCCCTAATTATTACAGACTTATAGTGTTTTTCATATGGTTGTTGATTGTTTAGACTTATCCTTCCAAAAACTACCTGTTTATATCCTTTGGCCAATTATTTATTGGGGTATGACTTTCAGTCTTATAAATTTGGGTTCATTCCTTAAGTATCTTGGATATGAGAGGATATCAGAGAAATTTGTTACAAATATTTTTTTCCTAGTCAACTGTTTCACTATTATTATTTTTTAATAGACCCTTACCTTCTGTCTTAGAATTGTTTTTTTTTTTTTAAACCCTTAACTTCTGTGTATTGACTTATAGGTGGAAGAGTGGTAAGGGTAGGCAATGAGGGTCAAGTGACTTGCCCAGGGTCACACAGCTGGGAAGTGTCTGAGGCTGGATTTGAACCTAGGACCTCCCGTCTCTAGGCCTGGCTCTCAATCCACTGAGCTACCCAGCTGCCCCCTTAGAATTGGTTTTAAGTATTAGTTTCAAGGCAGAAGAGTAGTAAAAGCTAGGCAGTTGGAGATAAGTGACCAGGCCAGGGTTACACAGCTAAAAAGTGTCCAAGGCTGTATTTGAACCCAGCTCTCCCATCTTCTGGCCTGGCTCTATTCACTGAGCCATCTAGCTGATTTTTCCCTTCTAATGTTAATGGCATTAGATTTATTTGAGCAAAAACTTTTGAGTTTTCTACAATCAAAATTTTCCCTTTTGCGAATCTCTCAATTGCTTATTGTTACAAATTCTTTTTCTCTTCTAGATTTCAAATAGCCAGATCTGTGATTTCTTCCTGCTCTCCTAATTTTCTCCTGTCATAAGATGTTGGTCGATACCTAATTTCTGTCAAAACTATTTTGCACCTTTCCTATCAAAACTATTTTCCATTTTTCTCAACAGTTTTTGCCAAATAGTGAGTCCTTGAGGCCTTTTCTTATAGAACCTGACCTTCTTGAATTTCCAAACCCAGAAATAAGAATTTGTTTGTGTTGCAGAATATCAAAGCATTCTTGGAAATTCAGGAAGGTCACATTTGATTCTTAGTCCAAACCCAACAACAATTACAACAAAAGCATTGGTTTCCTGGAGTAGACTGCATACTATACAGAAAAGAACATTGAATTAGAAATGAGGAGATCTTGGTTCTCTTAAGTTCTTATATTTAAGACTCTCTGCCATGGTTCACACCAGCCTTTCTAGCCTTACTTAATAACAATCCCCTTCATGAACTCCACGTTGGTATTCTGTCTCCCACCTCCTGCAAAGCCATAACTGGGACTGGGTGACTTGAGTCATTGTTCCTGATAGATTTAAAGGGCATTGATAATCCCTTCAGCATTGTAGAAACAATGGAGTTTAATGTTTATTTTGCATAAATAATTAGTTTAAATAGCTTTCAAATAGCACTAACATGCTTCCACTCTTCCCCTAAGCTCTCTTCCTAGCTACCTCCAACCCTCTCTCCTCTATAAGCCTTAAGGCTGCTTTCTGTGGGATGGTGGGAAGGCATCCCTCTCTTCCCTAGAGTTTATTTTAAAATAGATGTCATAATACTTGTTCTAGCAGCCAATACTTCTAGGCGTGATTCTAGAACTTTGTACATCTCTCATCTCCATTGCCTACATCTATCTCCCCTTTAGCCATCCTGGTGATCTGCATTGCCTGAGTCATTGTGAACTCAAAATCTCCCCACATCTCCACATGGTAGTCAACAGACTTTCTGCCCTGCAGCTTCATACTCTGAAAATCTTAATCTTCCTTTCCTCTCCCCACCCCCCACCAGTTTTCTCATGGCCTACTTCAGCTGACTTCTAAAGTTCCTTTTAATAGTCTATGAAAACTTTCCTTCCTTCAAAGTATCTCCCTATTTCTCTTTGCATCTCCTTTCATATATTAATTTTATTCTTATTTTCTATTCAACTGTTTAGGGAATACAATTTTTGTGAAAGACTTAATTTGAGGATAATGGTATGAGGCCTAGATTGGGAATGGGAATATCTACATTTCAGTCTTAGCCCTACCTGAGCTTTGACAAATTTACTTCTGTTCTTTTAGACTTGTCTTCAAAGAACACATCCAGTTTTACGAGCCTAAAGGTTTGTAAGTAGAGAGGACTTAGGGTGATAGATTGTGATGATGCGATAGGATAGAATGACTAGTTGTTCATTCCCAATGCCCCATTACCCTGGAGCTGTGTTCCTCCAATAGATCTTGTATCCTTGCTCCTTTGGAATGACACCTAAAATGTAATTTAACTTTGAACCCAAGTTAATGATATCTTGGTTTTAAGTAATTGTACAGGACTGCTGTAGTTTGCTGAGTAAGCACAATATATAACAATGTACATCAGAAGAAACACCCTGAAGCTTTTATCCTATTCCAATAGATATTTCTTTGCTATAGTTAATTGTCTGTACCCTGTATCACATATATCCTGTTTGTGTAGATGTCTCATCAGCTCTAGCTAATTGTCTCTGCCATACATCATTTATATCTTTTCAAAGCAGATGTTTCTTAACTGAGTTTGTTTTTCTGTACTCCCATGTGTTCCTGTACCTCATTAGTGTAGACAATCTGAATAGAGAGCATTTCCTTTGATTTTGTTGTTTTTCTGTATAAAAGAAGCCTTGGAGTCAAATCTAGTTGAGATTGTTCTTTGCAGGCTCTCTGAGTGTATCTTCTAAGCAAATAAAGTGACTGTTTTCTTGGAATTTTCCCTTTTGATTTCCACAACCCCTTTTACCTCCCTTTATCATTACAGGGCATAGTAGAACTTCAAGAGGCCCCTCTTTATCTACTACTTATCACTTAGGTGATTTCAGACAAGATTCCCTTGTCTATAAAATGATGTGGTTGAATTTGATAACCTCTCAGATCCTTTCCTTATGATCCTGGGGCCTAGTATCTAAGAAAGGTATGACCCCTTAAGCTAGTAGGAGGAAGATTTTCAGAGTTAGAAGCTGCAGGGCAGAAAGTCTGTTGACTACCATGTGGAGACATAGGGATATTTTGAGTTCACAATGACCTAGGCAATGCAGATCACCAGAGTGGCTAAAGAAGAAAGAGAGTAGGCTAATTGGAGGAGCTTTTTCTTTAGTAGTGTCCTCAGCCATAGCCTATAGGCTTCTATTCTCTCTAATTTGGACTTTTATAAATGGACTTCCATCCCCTTCCTAAGCAAGAGAAATCAGAAACCTGTTTACTGACATCAGTAGTGATCTAAATCCCTTCTAATTAGAGGTTTGCTTTCACTGTCCTCTTACTGACCCAAATTCATTCATCACCCATATTTTAAATATTTAGCCTGTCTCAACCTGAGCTTTTCAGCCCTGAAATCTAAGAAATGTGTAACTTATATTGAAGCCAAAATCCCCAGGAAGAAAGGTCCATTCCTAAAAGAAAGCAGCAATAAGATAATGTTTGTACCAGAAGGGACTCCATGTCTAACATCCCCTTTTTATAAATGAGCAATTGAGTATTAGAGTGGAAAGGGATTGTCCCAGGACTAATAAAAACTGATTTTGGTGGAGCTTTATCCTTTCCTCACAACAACATATGAGATACACACTGTGAGTATCATCCCATTTTAGAAGTGAAGAGAACTGAGGCTCGCAGTCCTTCAGCTAGTGAATGGAAGAGCCATGGTTCAGATTCAGGTTTCCTAGCTCTATCTTTCCACAACACCACCTAGAACACAGGCTCCTGACTGCCAAATCCAGTGCTCATTTCTCTTTTCTATGTAGCCATCCTAGTAAACAAAGAGGAATAATACTGTATGTCTCTTTTTTCACCAGGATCTGAGGTTGCTGTCGTGGAAAAACTGTAACTTTAGGTATGAGTACAATACTGTATTAAATGTCTTACCAAATCACAGCCCCTACCTTGCCCCTCAGAGCTAAGATTCTCAAGTCACTTGATAAATGGCTATCAGTTATTATATGTTATGATGAGAAAAATTGAGGTGAGGAACAGTTAGGAGTTAAGCCTGGGGCACAGTGAGGAACAGAACTTTTCTTGGTGTATATTTCCAAGTGTATTTCCTGGTGGAACTTGAAGTCAAATTCCTTGTCTTCATTAGCCTTTGTACCCATTCATTTGCCCTCCTCCCCAAATCATCACCTTCATTTATACTGTGTATATATGCTGTTATGTAATGGTGAGCTCAATGCCTCATATATATATATATATATATATAGTAGCATTTAGTAAATATTTATTGAATTGAATCCTATACTGCTCATTAGGTATTTTTGAAAATGTTTATTTTTCTAATTATATATAATAACAATTTTCAACATTCATTTCTTAAATTTTGAGTTCCAGATTATTCTCTCCTTTACCTCCCTTCTCCTTGAGAAGGCGAGCAATTTGATATAGATTTTACACATGCAGTCATGCATATTAGTTAATAACCAAGTGATGGCAGTGAATATAAGTAGCTCCCCACACCCCTACCCTCAACCCCCACCAAAGTTTTGCTCTGTGCCTTCCACATCTACTTCTCTTCCATTAAATTTCTAGGTGGATCATGGCTCTAAGAGCATGTGGCTTGATCATTTTCCGAAGACATCGCGTTCCCAAAGTGAGCAACGATAGTATTCAGTTTCTCTTGCTGCAGACATCATATGGAAAGCATCACTGGACTCCTCCTAAAGGTGCAGTATGTAACAGGTTAATAAGAATTGACTGGTTCTTTAGGGAACTTGAGGCATGAAGATCCCATGATGGACTTTCCCTAAGCCTCTGAGAAGAGGCAGAGAATAAGACTAAGGTGAGAGTAGAATTGCCTTCCATATTTTTCAAATGGGAAAATTGAAGTAAGAAGATGCCAAGTGAATTTTCCAGAGTTTCACTGCCCGCTGGTGGCAGAGATGAAAATAGAATCCAGCTATTATCTCCTCTGGGACAGGGACTGTGTCTCTTTCATGTGTTTTGCCTAGCACTCAGGAGAGTACATGGTTGTTGATGAACATGGCATAGTGAGAAAAAAACCACTGGACTTGGGCTGGGGGTGGGTTAGAATAAGGAAAGCTTTGTTCTCAGCCTAGATTTGGCATTTACTAACTGTAAACTGAGACAAAATGCTTCATTTTGGGGCCTCAGTTTCCTCATCTGATTAATAAGGGGATTTGGCTAGATCATCTCCAAGGGCCTTTCCAGCAATAACATTCTAGGATTCTGTAAAAATGTTGATAATATTCTCTTGACTTTGCCACTTGAACTTCTTACAAAACTATGCAAAACACAGGCCTTGTGGCTTCTATCCAGGGAGCTTCTGAGCTAATTTATGTTAAGAGCAGAGTATAGAGATAAAGTGTGATGGGCTTGAGGGTAATCAGGCTCACTGTCATTTACTTAGAACCTCTTGTTGGAAGCACTGATTGTAATGGGGGAATGTCAAGGGATACTTTTTGAGAACTTCCTATTCACATATGAATATGTATTATTTAACATTAAACAAAGAATACAGAATTTCAAAACCAGTGAAGGACCTGGAGAATAGATTAATGGAACATACTGCCCTTCTTCACAGTAGAGAGACAGGGTTACTAGGACAGAATATTGTGTCCCTTGTCAGATGTACGAATATAGCAGATGTCTTTGCTGAATTGTTTTTCTTTGTCAGAAGCAGGGTTGGATTTCAAAGAGGGGTTGAAGTAAATATGATATAAAGACAACAGGCATCAGTAAGAATTAAACACTTTTTTTTCCTTATTACATAAACCTGTACCTGACCAAATCACATCAGATCTGGAACTGAGCATCGGAGAATTAGCTCTATGAACAGTAGGGCTTAATGATTCAGGGAACCAAGCATTGGTTGGTCTGTCCATAACAATACCAATTCCCATTATATCTGGCATATAGATAGTGCATTGCATTGTACAAAGCATCTTGCATGTATTATCTCATTTTGTTCTTAGGAGAGCCCTCTGAGGCCCTTCTTTTTTCTTTTTTAAACTTTGACCTTCTGTCTTAGAATCAAAACTAAGTATTGGTTCCAAGGCAGAAAAGTAGGAAGGGCTAGGCTAGTGGTTCGCAAACTTTTTTGGCCTACCGCCCCCTTTCCAGAAAAAATATTATTTAGCCCTCTGGAAATTAATTTTTTAAAAAATTTAATAGCAATTAATAGGAAAGATAAATGCACCTGTGGCCATCACCGCCTTCCTGGATCGCTGCAGCACCCACCAGGGGGCGGTAGCACCCACTTTGTGAATCATTGGGCTAGGCAATGGGGGTTAAGCGACTTTGCCCAGAATCACATAGCTAGGAATTATCTGAGGCCAGATTTGAACACCCAGGACCTTCCATTTCCAGGCCTGGATCTCTATCCACTGTGCTACCTAGCTCCCCTCCTTTCCAGAGATGCCTGGCATATAATCAGGCTCCTACTGAAAGAGATGAATGAAGTAACTTATCTCTTACCACTTGGATAGGAAATAACAAAGCAGGGACCAGCACCCAGATCTTGTGACTCCAGTTTGGCAATTTTTCCATTGAAATACCTAGCTAGGGCCAATGTAACCTCCCCCTAGCCACCCCGACCCCCACCCCCCCAGGGAAAAAGTGACTACTGAAAACTTCAGAGAAAAGAGTGGTCAGGAAATATTTGAAAGAATAAGTCCATCTCACAGCCATAGATTTAGAGCTCAAAGAGACCTTAAAGTCTTGTAGGCCAACTTCCTCATTTTGCAGATGAGGCGCCAAGAAAGGTGAAATTACTTGTCCAAAGTTGTCTGGGTAGTAAGTATTAGAATCTGGATTTCAACCCAAATCCTGTGATGCCAACTTCTATGTTTTTTCCACAACCCCTTACTGCCCTTTAGATGGATAGAAAAATTAAAAGGAGGAACAGAATGTTATTAAAGTAGCCTAGGTATGAGGTAAGAAGGCTTGGCTCAAGAGTCTAGGCCCAGTTGGGGAAAATGCAGAGTATCTGTTCCTTGGCCCAAGAGTCTAGGCCCAGTGGAGAAAAATGCAGAGTGTCTTTTCCTTCCCTCTCTACCTCTTGGTACCCTTGGCCCCCTTCAAGGCTCAGCTGAAGCACTGCCCTCTTCACCATACCTTGCCTGATTCCTCCAGTTGTGAGTGCATTTTCATCACTGAGGACTTGGGCTAAATATATTTACTTATCTGGGAATATGTTGTATGTCCTCTCCTTCCCTTACCATCATGCTGGGTGGAATAGCCCTACCTTAATGGCAGTCTTTATTTCAATTAATTAATTAATGTAATTAAGAATATTTTTCCATGGTTACATGATACATGTTCTTTCCCTCACCTCCTCCCTCCCCCCTCTCATAGCCAAACAAGCAATTCCACTGGGTTTTACATGTATCATTGATCAACACCTATTTCCTTATTATTAATATTTATAATAGAGTGATCATTTAGTCTACATCCCCAATCATATCCCCATCAAACCATATGATCAAGCAAATGTTTTTCTCCAGTGTTTCTACTCCCACAATTTTTTCTCTGGATGTGGATAGTGTTCTTTCTCATAAGTCCCTCAGAATTGTTCTGGATCATTGCATTACTGCTAGTACAATGTTCTTCTGGTTCTGCTCTTTTCACTCTTCTTCAATTCCTGGAAGGTCGTTCCAGTTCCCATGGAATTCCTCCAGTTATTAATGGCAGTCTTACTTTGTGTTCCCAGAACCTAGTACAGGTCCTAACTGTTAAGAAGATGGTGGCTTCTTAATAAATGTTTGTCAAGGGGCAGCTAGATAGCATAGTGGTTAGGGCACCAGGCCTGGAGTTGGGAAGACCTGCATTCAAATCTGGCACCTGATACTTACTAGCTATGTGACCCTGAGCAAGTCACTTAACCCCAATTGCCTGGCCCTTACCTCTCTTCTGCTTTAGAATTAATACTGACAGAAGGGATGCATTTTTAAAAAATAAAAAAAGATGCTAGTCAATTGATTGATCTCAGCTCTGCTACTCACTAATCATGAAACTAAAACAAGTCACTTAATATTTGTATTTCCTCTAATGTGAGGGGGCTGCCAGAGAAGTCAGAGGCAGAAACAAAGCCATGGTATCCATGGTATCACTCTTATAGTAGCAAATAACTAGAAGTACTTGAGGTATAATAAAACTATTGCTGTATTGAAGGGGATGTCACAAAATTGGGACACTAATGCATTGCTAGTGAGTTGTGAACTGATCCAACCATTCTGGAGGGCAATTTGGAATTGTGCCTAGAGGTCTAAAACAGCGTATATACCCTTTGATCCAGTAACACCACTACTAGGTCTGTATCCCAGAAAGAGAAAATAAAAAAGGGGAAAAGACCTATTTGTTTGTTTGTTTGTTTGTTTGTTTGCTTAAACCCTTAACTTCTGTGTATTGGCTCCTAGGTGGAAGAGTGTAAGGGTGGGCAATGGGGGTCAAGTGACTTGCCCAGACTTGAACCTAGGACCTCCCATCTCTAGGCCTGACTCTCAATCCATTGAGCTACCCAGCTGCCCCCAACCTATTTGTACAAAAATATTTATAGCAGCTCTTTTTGTGGCGGCAAAGAATTGGAAATTAAAGGGATGTCCAATTGACAAATGGCTGAACAAATTGCATAATATGATGGCGTTGGAATATAATTTTGCTGTAAGGAATGATGAACAGGATGATTTCAGAAAGAGCTGGAAGGGCCTACATAAACTGATGTAGAGTGAAAAAAGCAGAACCAGGAAAACATCGTACACAGTATCAGCAACATTGTGGAATGATCAACTGTGAAAGACTTAGCTACTCTCAATAATACAATTATCCAGGAATATTCTGAAGGACTTATGACAAAGAATGTTATCCACCTCTAGAGAAGGAACTGTTGGAGTCAGAATGCAAATGAAAGCATGTGATTTTTCACTTATTTATTTGGGTATATGTTGTAGGGTTTAGGTTTTATAAGATTATTCACTTACAAAAAGGAACAATATGGAAATATGTTTTATATGATAATACATGTATCTCCCAGATTGAATTATTTGCCAGCTCTGGGAGGGAAGGAGAGAGGGAGACAAGTTAGATCTTATAACTTCAGAAAACTTATGCGGAAATTTGTTATTACATGTAGTTGCTAAAAAAAAAGATTTTTAAAAAACGAAACAATTGCTGTAAGACTATAATGGAATGTCATTGCACAGCAAGTGAGTGAACCATAGGAATTCAGAGAAGTGTAGGAAGATTTGCGTGAATTGACACAGAGTGAGTTAAGCAGAAAGGGAAGTGGCATATGTAGCAACTATCACATTGTGAGTGAAAAGCTCACTAAAAAGCCAGGTCTTGAGTGTTGCAAAAACCAGTGAGGAAGGGCAGCTGGGTAGCTCAGTGGATTGAGAGCCAGGCCTAGAGACAGGAGGTCCTACTTTCAAATCTGACCTCAGACACTTCCCAGCTGTGTGACCCTGGGCAAGTCACTTGACCCCCATTGCCTACCCTTACCACTCTTCTGCCTTCGAGCCAATACACAGTATTGACTCCAAGATGGAAGATAAGGGTCTAAAAAAAAATAAACAAACAAACAAACAAATAAGTGGATGAATGAATAAAAAATAAATGAATAAAATAAATAAAAATTTAAAAAAAAAATTTTTTAAACCAGTGAGGGCCATAGAACACAGAAAATAAAACATGCTCCTTCTTTTATGAAAGAGACATGGAGCACTGCTAGCCTGTGGGCACTGTGTATAGTTGTTGAATGAGGTTTCTCTATTGGATGTTTGTGCTTAATTATTTTTCTTTGTTGCAAGGGGAGAAAAATGAGGGTGAAAAAAATGACTTCTGTAAAAACAAAAGACATTCTTAATGCATTTTTAAAAAAAAATGAGATGAGAGTGTTGGAATAGATGACCCCTAAAGTCCTTTCTTGCTTTAAATCTTTGATACTATTAAAGGACAGGCTGTTGTTTTGACTGTTGAGAAAGATGGCTTCTCTAAACAATCTGAAAGAATTCTAGCTTAGACCAGTTATATGAAAATATATTTATTGTAGATATAAAAATTTTAGAGGAAGGGATAGTAAAAGGAAAACAGGTAGAAAGGTATTTCTTATATTATGCAGGTCCCTATGCTAATAAATCTTAACTATAACCACCCAACCAATCTAGTCTGTGAGTATTTTCTTCTTCGCCAGAGCCAAAGCTATCCCCTCTTCCTATTTTTCTAAAACCCTAAAATCCTTATCTAGCTATCCTAATCTAAATTATAAACTTATAAATAAGAAGAATAAGTCAGGTTTCTCTTTCCTGCTGCTCAGGTGTGATTTCTAGCTGGTCAGAAATTCCACTGCCTTCTCCACTCTAACAGGTCAGACTTGCTGCCACCTATTAGGGCAAGCACGGGTACTGCACCCAACAATCTCCTTCCTTTGTGGCCTGTTAAGATGAGTTTTTCAGGATGTGAATTCACCAAGATCTTCCAAACTCACAGAGCCTCTCTTGGATAGCCTTCCTTAAACCAGGTCAGCCCACAGAGTCAACCGTTAGATCAACTGCCTTTCTCAAAGGTCCTTGAGAAAATTCTCTCCCATCAATCATCCCTGAGATTCCATTCAGATTTAAAGAAACCAAACTTATTAATCTTTCTTATGTATCTATCAGTAAATTATGCTACTTGACTCTATTTCCTAATGAACTCTTAATGAATGAACATTTCTCTACAGTCCCCCTGGGATTCTTTGAAAAACACATCATGTTTTCTCAAGTGAATCCAATGCAACAAAGCAATCTATTCTAAAATTATCCTAAGCTATTCTACACCTAAACTGAATTTACCTATTCTAGGACAGAAAAGAAAGGAAAAGAAAAAGTAAGGAAAAACTTTTTACAAAATGCAAATCAAATTACACTTACAAAATCCAAATGCAAAACACAAAATAATGAAATAAAAAAAGAACAAAGAACACAAATTTTTCTTGTACTAGTACAGAAAGGAAAATCCTATCTAAAGATAAAACTCCAAATTTTACCTTACCAATACTATGGAAATAGCAACAATTTGAACTTTAACTATTCCAATACAAAACCAATTCTTACCTAAGGATAAAAAAACTCAAATTTATCTTACTAACTACAGAAACTGCAAACTTTTCCTATTCTATTTACAGAAAAAAACCTATTCTAACATTAATGCAAACTAAACTCAGAACACAACAGCATGCAAACAAAACTATGCACACCCTATGTACACAAATATACAAAACTCAATATATACATATTTGCATATATATATACATAAATACATATTTACAGAAAAGTCATTCTTATTGAAGAATTTAAAATCAACCCCCTGTTGGAAGAAGAAAATGCCTCTGTAGAATGGAAGTAAAATTCTTATGGCTTAAGTAGATTATCTATTGATACTAGTATGTCTCTATATTATATGTAGCTACTTATAACACTTCTATGTCATATCATATATATCCCAATTATAAAAGGTACTCCTAAACCCTAGACTTGTTCATACTTACCAGTTATTGTATATATCCTAATATCCAACCTGTCCTGATGCAAACCATTGAAATGCACAGTGTTCTATCTTCGGACTCTTCATCCACGGTTTGTCCTCTTTAGCCTGCTTCAGTCTGCTAGCAAACTGTATGTTGCCAGTTTCTCTTGTTAATTGTTGTTCTTATAGAATATTGTTCAGTTTGTCCTTTTGATTGTGTTTGTGATTGTAACAATGTTCTTATAATGTGTTTTTGCAAACAGTACATTGTCTTTAAGAAATCTTATCAGTAGTCAGTCCATTGTCCGTCTTTCCTTGCTGTTGCATTGTCCTTGTCATTGCTGTTGTTGTGTTGTTGTTGTATGGTTTTGTGTTGTTTTTGTCCTCTTCCTCTTCCTCTTCTTACCAACTTCACCTGAAGCCTTTTTTAACCATTGTCCACCTCTTCTCCCGATGAAATTTTCTTCATGTGGGAGCAGTGCAGCCATGACTCTTTCCCCAAAACCGTTACAGCTGTAGGCGTTGTGAATAGAATATCAAAAGGTCCTTGTCACGCTGGTTCAGTGGCATTAGTCCTAGTAAATTTTTTAATGTATATGATGTCACCTAGATGTATGTCATGCAATGTAAAGTCTATTGGTCCAGCCCGAATTAAGATTCCCAGTTCTTGCAATTCCCTGATTGTGTTCTGCAATTGTCTGAGGTATTCTATAACAGATAAATCTCTACCCAGCAAAGAGGTATAGACAGGGCTTAAAGTCTTTGGCCTAGTTCTAATGTAATACAACACAAGCGGTAAAATCTCTGGCCATTTAAAATGAGTCTCTGCCCAGAGTTTCCCAACCATAGTTTTAACTTCTCAGTTCATGTGTTCTACCTGACTAGAACTTTGGGGATGATATGGGACTTGGAATTTCGGTGTCATTCCTAAGTTTTTGTAGATCTGTTGCGAAACTGAATCTGTAAAGTGCGATCCACGGTCTGAATCAATCTTAGATAGAACTCCAAATTTTGGCAATATCTCTTTCAATAACACCTTGGCAACAAAATTAGCTGTGTTCTTATTACTAGGAAATGTTTCAGGTCATTTTGTTAACTGATCCACTATTACAGACGGTACCTATAGTTCCCAGCCTTTCGCATGGTGATATAATCAATTTGCACATGCTCAAAAGGACAGAAAGCTTTGGGTCTACTTCTGAAAGCTTTTTGTTTGAATATGCTTTGGTTAAATTTCTGACAAGTCTGGCAAGAAGAGCAAATCCTAGATACTATTGTTGTTATCCCAGGTGCAATCCAAACCTTCTTTATGGTGTTACCATTCCCTGTGTTCCAAAATTACCCTGTTTGTGGATGCTTTGACAAATCTGCCTATAAAAAGCTCTTGGCAGTATTGGTTGTCCATATGAAGCCACCCATTTTTGTTCTCTGCCTTGTAATTTTGTTTCCATTTCAGAACTTCTTTGTCATTGTATGCTGTAGCTCTATCTTGTGGAGTTATCAGGGATAGATTTAAGCATAGTTCATGTCCGCCAAATTGCTTCAAATTTAGCTATTGCATCCACTCTGTCATTCCCCCATGCAACAAAATCCCTTTCTTTTGTATGCACTCTACAGTGAACAATAGCTATCTGCTTTGGAAGTTGTAAAGCAGCTAGCAGTTCACTTACTATTTGTGCACTGGCAACTTTCTTTCCAGAGGATATTAAGAGGCCTCTTTGTAACCATAGGCTCTCAACTTTGTGACAAATCCCAAAGGCATATTTAGAATTGGTGTAAATTGTCACACTTTTATCCTTTGCTATGATACAAGCTTGCTTTACTATGATGAGCTCTGTAGCCTGTGTACTCAGATATGATGGCAAAGCTGCTACTCACACTGTCTCAAACTGTTACTACTGCTGCTCCTGTGTACTGTACCCCATCTCTCATAAAAAAGGATCTGTTTGTGAAAAGAATAAAATCTGGATTCTCCAGGAGTGTATCAGAGATTTTCCCTTGATTTTTAGTTATCTGGACTACTTTAGCACATTCATGCAGCTGTTCCCTAGACATTGGTATATCTGGTAACAGTGTAGTAGAGTTCAAGTTTCCACATCTTTTCATGGTAATGTTCTCAGTTCCTAAAAGCATTAGCTCATATCTAGCCAACCTCTGATCTGAAAAGGTTTGAGTCTTATGCCTTACCAGTAGAGTTTCAATTTCATGTGGACACCTGATGGTAAAAGGATTCCCCAGAACCAAGTCTGCTATCTTTGTCACCAACAGAACTGTTGCCACCATACCTCTCAGACATGGTGGAGCCCTGGCAGCTATTAGATCCAGTTGGGCAGAATAATATGCCGCAGGTTTTTGCATTGGATCAAAAACCTGGGTAAGCACCCCAGAGGCAACTTCTTTTCTCTCATGGACATACAAAATAATTAGCTTTTTGCAATCTGGTATGCCCAGAGCTGGTGCCAGGAGAATGGCATGCTTCAGTTGTGAAATGGCATCAAGGTGTTCCATTGTCAATTTGAGAGGTATTGTTATACAGTCTTTTGCAAGCTCTGTTAATGATTGCTAGTTCCCCAAAACCTGGTATCCACTGTCTTCAAAATCCTGTTGCTCCCAGAATAGCTTTCAACTGTTTTTTGATGTTTGATGCTGTTAGCTTTTGTATGTATGCTATTCTTTTCTCTGAGATATGCCTGTCCCCTTCTGTTAGAGTCAATCCCAGATACTCTACTCTTGGCAAACACCGTTGCACTTTGGACTTAGAGATTTTATGTCCCCTTTTAAATCACTCAATTAGGTGCTTGCTATCTCTTTGGCACACTTTTGCTGATGATGAGGCTAGCAGATCGTCAACAAAATGAATTAGTCTGCTTTCTTTAAAATGTATGTTAGCCAGGACTTCCATTAAAATTTGGGAGAAGAGGGAAGGACTTTCTCAGAACCCTTGGGGCAATTGCTGCCAGGAGTTCTGGATACCTTTCCAGGTGAAAGCAAATGTTTTTTGGGGATTGTCATGAATAGGAATAGAAAAAAATGCAGAACAGAAATCTACAACAGTGAAAAATTTTGCATTGCTGGAAATCAATGAAATTATTGTGGCTGGACTCAGTACTACTGCATGCCTCTTGACTACATGATTATTTATGGCCCTTAAATCCTGGACAAATCTGTAAACTGCCCTTCTTTGGTCATCCAGTTTTGGCTTCTGACTGATGATATTGGGGTGTTATATTCAGACATACAGTCAATAACCCTTATAATACTTAAGAGAAAAAGAGCCTTGAACTGGGAATTAGCAAATTTGGGTTCTAGCCCTGATGTGGCACTAATTTCAGTAACCTCAGTCAATTTCTTTCAATTCTTTTGACCTCTGCCTTTATGAAGATGTTGGACTATGGACTATATGATCTTCAAGGGTCTTTCCAGAGAAGACTCTGTGATTCTGTGAAAATTAAGGCTTGGTATAGGCATCTGAGGCCTAGAGAATCAGGATGGAAAGGCACAGAGGGCCTGGTTATGCAACAGAAAGAAAGCAATGTAGGAAGACCAAAGGCAATGAAGAATGGGCCAGCAGGGACAGTTAGGTGGCTCAGTAGATTGAAAGCCAGCCTTAGAGATGGGAGATTCGAGGTTTAAATATGACCTCAGATACTGTGTGACCCTGGGCAAGTCACTTAACCCTTACTGGCTAGCCCTTACTGTTCTACCTTGGAACCAATACACAGTATTGATTCTAAAAAGGTAAAGGTTTAAAAAAAAAAAGAATGGGCTAACACTTATAAATCAAACCAAAAAAACTAGTTTGAAGAAGAAAGAATAAGATCAGTGAACAAAAAAAATATAATTTAAATAACAATCTTTAGAATACTTTGGAGGAACAAAAAGGAAAAAGGACCTATACGTATAAAAATATTTAAAGCAGCTTTTTTTGTGGGAGCAAAGAATTGGAAAGTGAGAGGATACCCATCGATTGGAGAATGGCTGAGTAAGTTATAATATATGATTGTAATGAAATACTATTGTGCTATAAGGAATGACGAGCAGGAGGAGCTCAGAAATAACTGGAAAAACTTACACAAACTGAAGCAGAGTGAAATAAGCAGAACCAAGAAAACATTGTACACAGTGACAGGAATACTGTATAATGAACAACTGTGAGTACCTTAGCTAGCCGCAGCAATGCAATGATCCAAAACTACCCCAAAAGACCCATGATAAAAAATATGCTTCCAGTGAAAAAGAACTGATAGTCTGAATCCAGACCAAAGAAAACTTTTTTACTTTTGTTCTTAATTTTTTTATTCAAGTTTCCTTCTACAAAAAGAATAATGTGGAGAAATGTTTTTTTACATGATTGTACATGTAAAATCAATATGAGATTACTTACCCATCTCAATGGGGGGAGGTAACTTGGGAAATTGGGAAAGGAAGGAGAGAATTCAAGACACAATATTTTTTGGAAAATGTTGGAAATTCTTTTTATATGTAATTGGGGGAAAATAAAAAATAAATTTAAATTTAAAAAAGGAATATTTTGGAGGAGAATGAGCTACAGAAAAGGGAAATTGAAAGAAGTTTCTGAAGTCATAATATCAGAAAAACCAACTTAATGTGTCCATAAATATAAATGAGAATGGTCCTAACTGCTTTGGGACTGCTTAAGTAGTAGCACTGTATAGGGCAATTTCTTCAAATGTCCCAAAGTGCTTTATACTTGAACTACTATTCAGAACAGGTTAACAAGTAATGACACCAGTTGGGAATGGCACATTGCCAGGTTGGGATTTGAAGGAGATTATTTGAAAGGAGGCTGCTGAAGAAAGGAAGAGACTCTCCTGACAGACTGTGTTAAACAACCTGGTATAGGGGGAAGCACTTCAGATCTGCAGCTGGAAGACCTGCTGCATATCAGCTATGTGAGCAAATCACTGAGTGAAGGTTTCTTTTATCTATAAAATGAAAGTGAATAATTATATTATCTGTCTCACAGGGCTGTGGGGAGGATCAAATGAAATGATGCATGCAAAGTGCTTTTATAACCATAAAATGCAATGCCAATGTAAACCATTATTGGACCCTATTGGGTAAGGCTTGTAATTATAGGACTTGATTTGAAGGATAGGTACAGGGGCCTGTACCTGTGATTTTACTGATATAGGGAATGCCTTCTACCAGTTCAGGGCTGCACTTTTCCTACAGTCTTAG
The DNA here is from genome assembly GCF_016433145.1 of Gracilinanus agilis. NCBI lineage: Eukaryota > Metazoa > Chordata > Mammalia > Didelphimorphia > Didelphidae > Gracilinanus > Gracilinanus agilis. The sequence continues at coordinate 164,882,566 of NC_058130.1, forward strand.
AGCCGGCCATAGCAGTGGTGTCAAACTCACATAGAAATGGGGACCATTAATTCATACCTACGAATCCTTGTGGGCCACATCATGATTGGTTTTAAAATGTAATGTTTCATCACATTTAATATTTCCTAATTGCTAGTTTAGGTTGCATTAGGAAATACCAAGGGATAACGAGGGCATTTGGTCCAAGGGCTGCATGTTTGACACCTGGCCCAGAGCTCTGAGAGTTAAGTACCTTGTGAAGATCACAGCCATGATGTGTCAGAGATGGAACTTGAACCCAGGTCTTCCTAGTTCTGAGCACATGGTTCTACAAAGAGAATTTGCTAGACCTAGCAGATCTAGGGATGGCAGATCCAGGGATGCTTTTTGGCTGATGGGCCCTTCCTTTAGCTTCTCCTCCATGGGTGGCCAGAAGAGGCTAGAAAGATAAATTTATCCCATCAGAACCTTACTATCGGGAGACTGTGGAGTCAGTCATAGTTTGTTTCTTTGCATGTTCTCCAAAGTTCTAAGAAGATTCTCTGGACTCTTGGCTTACTGTTGCCTGGGCGACTGTTCATGAGTGATTTGGGTGGCATGGTGTAGAAATCGTACCTGTAGACTTCATTGTTCCAGTCTTCTAGAGATCCCTGATTGGAACTGTCCCCAATCTCAGGCAAGACTTGAGCATCAAGGCTTAGGAGTGGGGTTTGGGAGGGGAAAATGGGGTGAGCAAGCTTGATGTGTGGAGGGGCCCTCCATCTCCATAAGGCTTTAAATTGCTTCACCTGCTGTGGTTGGCAGCCTCCCTTGTTTCTCTGTTTGCCAGTGGTTTTTCTTTCCCTATGGAAACTAAATCTAGCCTTTGCCAGGAGGGAAAGTAAGTTAGAAAATGCTTTTGGTACCTATTTGTTGCTGTCATGGACAAAGCCTAGTATTTGGAGCTTAGCCGTTGGCCACAGAACTGCCAGCTTTTGTTGCTAGTACCAACAGCACTTCCCAACAGACCAAAGGCAAATTACTTAACTCTTCAGGGCCTTGGTTCCCTCTCTGCAAAGTGGAGACCAAAAGTTGTTTGAAAAACACATTTGGCTCCCCAGAGGAAAAGTGATTCTTATTTGTTGGGGACTCAAAGCAGTTAGGAGGAACAAGATTTTGAAACATTTTGGTTCAGTTTGATTTAATAAACTCTTCTTGGCTGGCTAATACATTCCAAAACCTTCTGCTAAGCTGTGAGGAAGGTATACGGAGGTGAAGAAATCATAGTGCCTTCCTATAAAGAGTTTGCATCATAGTTTTGAGATAACTAGGACACAATTGTAATAGAAGGCAGGATGTGATTAGTGCCATAAAAGAGGCACAAAGTCTGTGGTGGTTCAGAGGAGGTAATGATTACATTGTCCTAAAGGAGTATGGAAAATCTCTCTGTCTCTCTCTCTCTGTCTCTATGTCTGTTTCTCTCTCCCTCTCCCTCCCTCCCCCCACCAACTCCTGTCCCTCCTTTCCTCCTTCTTCGTTCCTTTCCTGCAGAAGTAGAATAAAAGTACTCTATTCCAAGCCACACTTGCATGTACCCTTGACTAGCCACTTAGCCTATGAATATTCTCAGAGAAATAAAAGTTGTGGATGAAAAGAGTCAGAAGGAAACAAGTGGCATGCAGGAGAGATGTGCTTGTTGCTGACAGAGCTAGCCGGACCTTCATCCTTGACTCCAGATGGGTATTAATCTTAGATATGCTTTAGCTGAAGGATAGTCCATCCCTATTTAGATGCAGTGTGTTAATGACAAAAGGGCTGAACATTTCCCTATCAAAGGAAAGGTTGGTAGGGCATCGAGATGGCTCCATGGATTGAGAGCCAGGCCTAGAGATGGGAGGTCCTGAGTTCAAATGTGGCCTCAGACACATCCTAGCAGTGTGATCCTGTGCAAGTCACTTAATCCCTATTACCTAGCCCTTACCTCTCTTCTGCATTAGAACCAATACACATATTGAATCTAAGATGAAAGATAAGGGTTTAAGAAAAAAAAAAAAAAAAGAGGATGGTGCATTGTAAAGAATGATGGCTTTGGCCATCCCCAATTGATAAATGGGCAAGGGAAATGAATAGACAATTTTCAGATAAAGAAATCAAAACCATCAATAAGCACATGAGAAAGTGTTCTAAATCTCTAATAATTAGAGAAATGCAAATCAAAACAGCTCTGAGGGGGGGCAGCTGGGTAGCTCAGTGGATTGAGAACCAGGCCTAGAGACGGGAGGTCCTGGGTTCAAATCTGGCCTCAGACACTTCCCAGCTGTGTGACCTTGGGCAACTCACTTGACCCCCATTGCCTACCCTTACCACTCTTCCACCAAGGAACTAATACACAGAAGTTAAAGGTTTAAAAAAAAAGAAAAAGAAAAAGAAAACAACTCTGAGGCATCACCTCACACCTAGCAGACTGGCTAAAATGAGAAAAGGGGAGAGCAATGAATGTTGGAGGGAATGTGGCCAAATTGGAACATTAATGCATTGCTGGTGGAGTTGTGAATTGATCCAACCATTCTGGATGGCAATTTGGAACTATGCTCAAAGGGCTATAAAAGACTATCTGCCTTTTGATCCAGCCATACCACTGCTGGGTTTATACCCCAAAGAGATAATAAGGAAAAAAGACTTATACAAAAATATTTATAGCTGCGCTCTTTGTGGTGGCAAAAAATTGGAAAATGAGAGAATGTCCTTCAATTGGGGAATGGCTGAACAAATTGTGGTATCTATTGGTGATGGCATACTATTGTGCTCAAAGGAATAAAGAACTGGAGGAATTCCATGTGAACTGGAATGACCTCCAGGAATTGATGCAGAGTGAAAGGAGCAGAACCAGGAGAACATTATACAGAGACACTGTGGTACAATCGAACGTAATAGACTTCTCTACTAGCAACAATGCAGGGATCCAGAGCAAGGCTGAGGGACTTAAGAGAAAGAAAACTAGCCTCATTCAGAGGAAGAACTGTGGGAGGAGAAACACAGAAGAAAAACAACTGCTTGAACACATGGGCTGTTGGGAATATTATTGGGGATGTAGACACTAAATGATAACTCTAGTCCAACTATCAATAATATGGAATTAGGTCTTGATTAATGATACATGTAAAACCCAGTGGAATTGTGTGTCGGCTAATGGGGGTTAAGGGGGAATGGGGGAGAGGGAAAGAACATGAAACATGTAACTAGGGGAAAATATTCAAAATTAAAATTAAAAATTAAAAATTAAATAAAAATAAAAATATACTCTTAAAAAAAAAGAATGATGGCTTGGGGCCAGCAGACTGTAGTTTAAATCCTAGTTTTGCTCCTTATATACCTGTGAGGTCTTGGGCAAGTCACTTAAACTCTAATTTGTAAAATGAAGATAACAAGACTATGCTGATAGCCTCAGTATATTATTGTGAAAAATCATAGAATTTAACCCAAAAAAAGGCCTTTTAACACTATCTGGTTGTTTTTCATTTTTTAGAAACCTTTCCTTACCCTTTGACCTATTATTAATTTTAAGAAAGAAGAGTGGCAAGGGCTAGGCAACTGTGATTAAGTGACTTGCCCAGGGTCACACAACTAGGATGTATCTGAAGCCACATTTGAACTTAGGACCTCTGGTTTCCAGGCCTGGCACTCTATTCACTGTGCCACTTAGTTGCCCAAAGACTTATCTGTTTTAATTGTCTTATTTTACATATAAGGAAACTCAGAAGTTAAGTCATTTGCCTATTGGGGTCAAGAAGTGATTTAGAAGCAGGACTTGGACCAGTTTTCTAGTCCAGTGCTCTTTCAATTCAATTTAAATCACATATATGAAAATTTCTTTATGTAGTATGTTATAAAGAATGGGGGTAATCTGGATACTACCACTATTAGGCTGGTTATTATTAGTAGTAATATGAGATATTAATCTGAGGAAGCTTTGGTTTGGTTCCCTAATGGCTGGTGCAGGGACACCTGAGTCTTGCCACTCAGCTGGATGTTATAATAACTGCCCTTCTTTATAACAGTGCCCAGGCAGGATCCCTAAAAGTCAATGGATGGGTAACCCTTTCAGGTCCCACCTGGGGTTGATTGATTATTGGTATTGGGCTCTATCAGCCTTGGATAACGTTCATCTGACTGCGTTGCTCCCTCCCCAGAGTGATGATGAAATAATTACTCCAGGAAGGTACTTAATAACTTTCATCTATGTTTTATACAAGGGAAAGGAATGATCAGGAACGGGTTGGGGAATAGGAGACCCTGTCACTAAATCTATGACAATAATCCCTTAGGACTGTAAGCTGTTCAGTAATTCTGGGCTTGTTCTTCACCTCCTCTGGCTCAGCCTGGCCACAGCCAAACCAGAGTAAGCAAACTGTTTGGATGATGCAAATACTGATGATGGTTTCTCTCAGCTTCTTACTGCTAGTTGTTTGCTACAGCCTTCAGGAAATTCCACCCTTACCACCCTCTTCTTCTTCTCCTACCCACTTCCCGGATCTCCTCCCACCTCCCCCCGGGCCCCGGATACCTAAATATTTAGAGATGGTTTAGGTGCCTAAATATCTAGGGATTCAGAGAGAATCAGAGGATCCACGGTCTGACCCACAGGTCAATCAATGTTCAAGATCAAATGTCTAAGACAAGAGTTTAGGCAAGGCTCAGCCAAAGCAAAGCCAAGGTCCTAAAAGACAAGGGGTCCAAGGGAGTCCCTGTCAGGGGGCTGCCCAGGGTATTTATACCCTCTCTGGCCAACTGCCTTTCCTCCTGTCCTCATGGCCTCTGGGAACATTCCTATGTCCAACTGTCTTCACCTGTCAATCAAGGTGAGACTCTCAGCTCCCAGAGTTTGAATATGACAAGTAGAAAGCGCATGGAGATCTGGTCTGGAATACTTGTATTATTCTTCCCAGGGTTGCTATAGGGAAGGCATTTTATAAAGTTTTTACGTGAAAGTAAGCTACTAGTCTCACTGGAAACTGCAAAGATGGCAACAGCATCCCTCATTAAACCAGTTTAATTAGGAAATACTTCACTTGAAATCCATTGGAGATTTTTCTCTTTTCTCCTCTTTTGCCACCAGGTTATGTGGATCCAGGGGAGAATGACATCGAGGCAGCCATTAGAGAGACCCAGGAGGAATCTGGCCTGGACATCACCCAGCTGATCATTGTTGAAGGATTCAAGAGTGAACTGAACTACCTAGTCAATAAGAAGCACAAAACTGTTGTCTACTGGCTGGCTGAGGTGAAGGACTACAACGTGGAAATTCATCTGTCCAAAGAGCACCAGGCCTACCGCTGGCTAGACCTAGAGGAGGCCTGCAAAATGGGAGAGTATAAGAATTTAGAGGCAGCCCTCAGAGAAGCACACAAGTTTCTTTGCTCCACACCTTGACCCCAGGAAAGGGAAGGTCTTTTAGAATACCCAAGATTTGGTATATTTAGGTTCTCCTGTGTCTCTTCAGAAAACAACCCTCCCTGATTAGATTATTCAGGCTTTTCAATTTATGCTGCTATAGAGGGCAGCTGAGGTCATTAGAGCTGACATGATGGTGTTGAAATGAAAGAGAGTATAGAAATAAAAAAGCCAAATCTCTGCACTTGTGCTTGAGGAATAAACTATCAGAAAGTTGATCATCATTCATTTTGTTTTGTTTTTTGTTTTTGACATGTTGATATAATTTTTTAAAAACCCTTATCTTTTGTCTTAGAATCAGTACTGTGTAATAGTTCCAACGCAGAAGAGTGAGATAGGCTAGACAATGAGGGTTAAGTGACTTGCTCAGGGTCACACTGCTAGGATGTGTCTGAGGCCAGATTTGAACCTAGGACCTCCCATCTTGAAGTCTGGCACTCTATCTACTGAGCTACCTAGCTGCCCCCTAATTTGCAATCATCTTTTTCTGACTACCTCTGGCCCAACAGTTTCAAGACCCATTGGTCACAGAGCAAGAAGGAAGCACAGGTACCATTTAAGACAAACACTTGGATGCTTTAGATCAGCCTTTGGTTCCTACTGTATTTTTGGCCACTAGCAATCATTCTATTAACCCAGCTCTGAAGACTGATTTGAGCAAATAGTCATGGGTATGGAGCATTTTCACAAGATAAATCAACAAAGGAACCCTTCAAATGGTGTCCAAGCTAATGATACTGGTCATGGCCTAAATGGCCACTTTCTGAGCCCCCTGAGAACATGCATTAAGTTAAAGATTGCTTTGTGTCTGAGTGAATGAACAAGTACCTAAAGTGCTTTTTAGATAGATCTGGCCTTAATCATAGAATCAAAGAAAGAGATCTTGATGGGAGGTTAGATATCATCTACTCTAGCCCATTCTTTTTGTAGGTAAAGGAAATGGAGGCCCTGCTGTGCTTTGGTGGAAAGGGTGCCAGAAACACATCCCTTTTCTCCCCAAATATCTGCCCCATTGCTTTTCAGAGAACCTGAAATTCTATACTTTTTTGAGTTTTCAAAGGTTTTTTGATCATCCAGACTTTTTCTAAGAGTATATAGCTACCCTTATGGGGAGAAATAAGTTAAGCATTTATTAACACTTTATTTGAGGATTAGTTGACAGTCAAGGAGGCAGGGAGAAGTGAATTCATGCCAGGGGGTTATATGGCCCTAGAATCGTGGTGTCCTAGATTAGGGAGGTAGGAGAGTGCCAGGACAGATTTCACCTTTGTCCCAATTTTGGCTCAGTGAGGCCAAGCTCACTGCTTGCTTAACAAATATCCCTTTAGAGACCCCAGGAGGCTAGAAAGTTTAGTATTAGCTGGTTGCTGTTAATAGGGGGTAGAAGGGGATTCCCCCAAATTTTGCTAGCTTAGAACAACTGTGCCCACCTCCAAACTAGCACATCAACGCCCATCTGAGACCCTGAGCTTCTTATTGACCCGCTCTATTACTTCCCAGCTGTCTTCATGCCAGGCCACTTTTCCCTTCCTCGCTCCCAGAGTTTTCCAGCTCCCTTTTTGAGAATAGTCATCAAAACTGCCATTTTCTGAAAGTTCATTTCACTCATTTGCCCCACAACTGTAGGCATTATCCCTCCGATATCCATGACCCAAATACCACCATCTCCCATGTGTTTTGTCTTTTTTCCATATTAGAATGTAAATTCCTTGAAGATTGGTTTGTTTAATTTTTTGGTATCCCTGGAGGGGCCTGGCACAGAATAAACACTTAATGTTTTTTTCCATTCATTTGGAGTAAGAGAAACCTGGCACTTTCCTTCCTTCCTAATAGTGAATGGAAGTAACCCATACTCAGATGTTCTAGCAAAGAAAATGCTGGATTGAAGGCACAGGGGACAAAGCAGCCCATTGAAAGATGCAGATTGGACTAATTATTCAGATGAATGGGGCCAACAGAGAGAGGGGTGATGCTGCCATCTTTCCACTCGATGGGTATTTCCCCATGCTGCAGGGATAGGGAAAGGGAGGCAGAAAAGTCAGGAGTTCCTGGACATCCCTGGCCTAGGGACAGCTCTCTCATGGGCAGCAGTGGCGTTGTCTTATAGGAGCATTGGGTCATTCTTTGAGCAAAAAGAGGAAACTGTTGACTGTCACACATTTCTAGTGCAGGGAAGAGACTAGATGATGAAAGATTAAAAAGTCAATCATGCTGACTAAAACCCCAGTTAAAATTGCCTTTTATTAAAGACATTTGAAAACAAAAGTGGATAGAGCCAGACCTGGAGATGGGTGATCCTGGGTTTAATCTGGCCTCAGATACTCCCTGTGTGACCTTAGACAAGTCACTAAACCCCAGTTGCCTCGTCATTGGCACATTTCTAGAATGAATATGAGGACAGAAGGTAAGGAAAGATGGCTGAGGTGGAGCTTGAACCAAGGTCTTGCTGACTAAGTCTAGTGCTCTTCACTGCCATGCTACACGTGTCCTTCACTGATTGGTCTTAAAGTATATCATGAAAGATCTTGTGAGAGGTCAGCATTTATTAGGCTAAACAGCTGATATATGCCGCGTATCATTGGGAGCCGAGCACACACACACCAAGGCTTGCCCTGGGGTGGTGGAATTGGAATGTAGAATATGGCAAAAACTCCCAGATGTGGTAGATGTGTTGGCTATTTTTAAAAAAACAAAAAACACTTAACTTTCTGTCTTAGAATCAATACTGTATGTTGGTTCCAAGGCAGACGCATGGTTAGGGATAGGCAATGGGGGTTAAGTGACCTGCCCAGGGTCACACAGCTCAGAAGTGTTTGAGGCCACATTTGAATCCAGGACCTCTGGGCCTGGCTCTATCCAGTGAGCTACCTAGATGCACCTTAGTGTTCGCTGCTTTTGCTGAACTGCTTTTTTTTTCTCCACTTTTTAAAATCTTGGTTATTATCTCAATAAAATATCCACCAATCAGGACTGCCAGGGGAGGTCTGATTGATGAACAGTCAGAAGGAAGACAGACCTAGAACTATAAAAGGCCTTGCCTTCCCTCAATCAGTCAGCTTCTTTGATGCAAATGGAGGCGTGCCATTGACTGCTGCTTTACTAATAGATCACATACACCTATGAACAAATGATAGTAAACCTGGGGAAAAAAAATAAAATCCCATAAGATATGACTTTCTAGTTGGGGGAGGGGGTGGTAATAGATTGGGAAATAACATACAAATGAGATTTCAATAAAAAATAATGTTTTAACAAAAGAAAGTGTGCTCTCAAAGAGCTTATATTCTTAGAGAGAAAACTACATGTACATAAAAAAATTTATTACAAAATATATATACACACACAAAGAAATCTCCAGAGGAAGGACACAAGTCTAAGATGAAGACCCAGGCCTAATAAATTTTTTTTTTAAACCCTTACCTTCTAACCTAGAATGAATACTAAGTATCGGTTCCAAGGCAGAAGGGTGGTAAGGCCTAGGCAATGGGGGTTAAGTGACTTGCCCAGAGTCACAGCTAGGAAGTGTTGGAGACCAGATTTGAACCCAGGATCTCCTGTCTCCAAGCCTAGCTCTCAATCCACTGAGCCCTGCATCACTGCCCCCCTAATAAACTCCTGAGTCAGTAACTTCTGTTTCCCAGGTGAACTTGGGTCTAAGGTTCTGAAAAGCCCCAGGGCCTACACCTTTCTTCTCTTTCTCTCCTTCTCTCTCTCATAGTAGAGTTCAAGACAGGTTTAGGAACAAAGCAGCCCACTGAAAGATGCAGGTTGGACTAATTATTTAGATGACCAGGGCGAACAAAGAGAGGGGTGATGCTGCCATCTTTCCACTCGATCAGTATCTCCCCATGCTGCAGAGATGGAGAAGGAGAGGCAGGGGAATTAGGGGTTCCAGGACCTCCCTGGCCGAGGGATAGCTCTCCCTTAGGCAGTAATGTGGCTCTGGGACCACTCTGGGAATAGTTCTCCAGGGCCGATAGAGTCTTCTTTTTCTTTTTCCTGTTGGTCAGGGAAGAGAACAAAGGGATTTGGTTATTAATCTCCGCCAGTGACCACAACCCTCTCTAGGCTCTCGGGACTGCTCTCTTCCTCGGGGTAATAAATAGGATTACAGATATATAGTCAGAAGCTATCATCTAATTCTGCCCATTTTCCTTCATTTTAAAGATAAAAAACAAACAAACAAAAAAAAAAACTCCAGAGCAATTAGATAGTTTTCTCAGTGACATAAACCAGTAAAAGGTACAACCAGAATTTGAACTGAGGGCCTTTGCTTCAAAATCAAGTACTTTTTTTCCTGCATCTCTTTTGGGTGATACATTCCTGGAGTGATAGAAATTTGTGGGAATTTAAGGTTTTTTATTTTTATTTTAATTTTGAATATTTTCCCATAGTTACATATTTCATGTTCTTTCCCTCTCCCCCTAACCCCCCTTAGCCGACACACAATTCCACTGGATTTTACATGTATCACTGATTAAGACCTAATTCCATATTATTGATAGTTGGACTAGAGTTATCATTTAGTGTCTGCATCCCCAATAATATCCCCATCAGCCCATGTGTTCAAGCAGTTGTTTTTCTTCTATGTTTCTCCTCCCACAGTTCTTCCTCCGAATGTGGCTAGTTTTCTTTCTCATAAATCCCTCAGCCTTGCTCTGGATCTTTGCATTGTTGCTAGTAGAGAAGTCCATTATGTTTGATTGTGCCACAGTATTTCAGTCTCTGTGTACAATGTTCTTCTGGCTCTGCTCCTTTCACTCTGCATCAATTCCTGGAGGTCATTCCAGTTCACATGGAATTCCTCCAGTTCATTATTCCTTTGAGCACAATAGTGGGGATTTAAGTTTTGAAAAAGCTATATTGGGCCTAGAGTTAGAAAGCCTCATCTTGCTGAGGTTAAATCTGACCTCAGACACTTATTAGCTGTGTGACTCTGGGCAAGTCACTTCACTTTGTTTCCCTCCGTTTCCTCATCTATAACATAAGATGGAGAAGGAAATGGCAAACTACTATGCCCAGAAAAATCCCAAGTGGGGCTACAAGAGTCAGATATGACTAAAAAATGATTAACAACAAAAATAGGCATTTACAAAGACCTTTAAGATTTGAAAAGCACTTTACAAATATCTCATCTTCACTACAACCCTGGGAGGGAGGTACTATTTTATCTTATTTCAAACATGAGGGAGTTTAGGTAGAGAGAAGTTTGCCAAAAGTCACATAACTAGTAACTGAGTTGGGATTTGAACTCATATCTTCCTGGTTTGAGGCCCAGCACTCTATCCTGCACCACTTAGCACCCAGAGGAATTCACTTTAATCTTTCCAAGCCTCAGTTTCTTCATCTATAAAATGGAGATACATATATCTCTATCTACAAAATGGAGATAAAAATCCCTGTAGCATCTAACCTAGGTGAGATTTTGAATACATAAAATTAGAAACTGTGCCTTTTCAACCATAAGCTGTTATGTAAACATTAGCTATTATTATTATTATTGTTATTGTTATTATTATTATTTTTGGTCATCATTCTGAGAAATGAGATGGCTGGGAGCAGTCTAGAGCCGGGACTCCTTGTCATTTCAGTAGCAGTAGAAACCCTACTTGCTTTGCAATGTCTCAAGGACTGATGTCAGAGGAGCTCATGCCTTACCCTGGAGCTGCTCTCCCTGCTCCTGGAACTCTCTTGGCTTCTTCTAATGAGTTGCTAACAGGATCCACTTCCTTTATGCTCCTTCCCAGCTTTTTCATTTTCTCCTTCTTTCACTTTAATACCCTGTGGCTTGTGCCCCATGCCTTCTGGGTACTGCTCTGTGCTAAGGAATGTCGAGCTACTAGGATGCTGGGAGGAATATTTTTTGCCTATGTGGTGGAGTGCTGAGTTTGCAATCAGGAAAACTCTGCTTACTAAGTTCAAATCCGGCCTCAGACACTGACTGTGTGACCCTGGGCAAGTCACTTAACCCTGTTTGCCTCAGTTTCTTCATCCCTAAAACAAGTTGGAGAAGGCAGTAGCAAAATCACTCCAGTATCTTTGCCAAGAAAAACCCCCAAACGGGGTCATGATTAAATATGAACAATAGCTGAATCCTTTCATTTCACTGATGAGGGAACCAATCCCCACAGCAATGAAATTACTCATCCAGGATCACAAAGAACAAGGAAGTTGGGAGAGGAAGAGGGGAAGAACATGGAAGTCAGGAGAGGGAGGGGAAGAATGTGGAAGTCGGGAGAGGGAGGGGAGGAATGTGGAAGTCAGGAGAGGAAGAGAAGAACGTGAAAGTTGGGCAAGGGAGGGAGAAGAACAGGGAACTTGGTTGCCGGGTGAGGGAGAGTGGAGGCAGCACTGAAAACACACACTCACCTGTTATAACAGATATTGAGGGTGAGGATGGAGACTCCCAGGACAAGGGCCAGTGGGCTCAGGACCATCATAGCTGTCTTCCAATTTGCTCCTGAAATTGGAGGCCTGTCAACTAATATTGTGAAAGAGTGGACAAAACCTTCCTGCCCCAGGGGTGGCCTGTAGCAAAATTGTGAGGAAGGTGAAAGTTCCTTCGAATCCCTCCTTCTTCCCTTGAAATGCCTCCTTGTAGTGACCTTCCCCAGGTACCCAGAGCCCTCTTCCTGCCCACCTTGGCCTTACAATCCCAGCATTATCCATTTTCACTCACGTGGGTCCGTTCTCTCATCCTAGCAGTTCCTGCTCTCAACAGTCACAAAGGAATCAGAAGAGATAAAGAAACTCATTTTATGTTCACATATTAATGAATAATGGCTTAATGTGTCCTTCCAGGGGATTTGCAATGGCAAATAGAATAAAGCTCTAATAGGGAAATTCTTGGGACCTGGACAAGTCAGTTGGAAAGCATTTGGGGGAATGGAGGGAGGGATTTCTCTGCAGTCCTCACCTCAGTGCCTCTCACTTCCTTTCTCCTAGCCCCTCACCAGAGATTGAAATTTCATCCCATACCCAGAGGGCAGACCCGGACAGTAACTCTTGCAGTCTTCCTCTATCAGAGAGAACACCCAAATGTTTGCCTAAGCTTGCTGGGCCTGGAATGCAGTTCTCATTTACCCACAAGGGCCAGGCCCTTCCATTAAGGCCATTCCCCATGGACAAACTCTTAATAAAAGGTTGGTCATCTCTTTTCCTATACAGATTTTGTTCTCTGAAATCTGTAGTCATAATCATAAGACTGAGGCAGCTAGGTGGCTCAGTGGAGAGAAAGCCAGACCTAGAGATAGGAGGTCCTGGGTTCAAATCTGATCTCACTTACTTTCTACCTGGTGACCCTGGGCAAGTCATGTAACCCTATTTGCCTCAGTTTCCTCATCCGTAAAATGAGCTGGAGAAGGAAATGGCAAACTTTTCCATAATCTTTGCCAAGAAAACCCCAAATGGAGTCACAGGGAGCCAGACATGACTGAAAACTGAACAACAAAGAGCAGAAAGCAATTTCCTCAAAGTCACACACATCAATAATAAATAGTAGAGTCAGAATCTGAATCCAGGTCCTATGAATCTGAATCTATCACTTTTCCAGGGAATTACTTTTCACCAGGTTTCTGTCAGCTCTGGCCCTCAGAGAGGCAGACACCAAAGAAAGAAGGGGTCCTCTCAATGGAGGAGGAATTCAGAGTTAGGCATAACGACAGAAATCTATCGTTTCCTTTTTTTCCCCCTTCAATACTATGTATTAGTTCTCAGGCAGAAGAGGGGTAAGAGCTAGGCAAATTGGTGGTTAAACAACTTGTCCAGGGTCACACAGCTAGGAAGTGTCTGAGATCAGATTTGATCTCAGGATAGCCCATCTCTATTCCTAACTCATAATCCATTAAGCCACTTAGCAGCCCCCTGTCTCCTTCATGAAACATCCCAGGGTTAGGCACATCTAGGGAATGTACCTTGGGTTTGGGGGGTACTTGTCTTCCTCTAGTGTGGTGAATGGCTTTTACACTGGTCCAGCCCCTCTGACAAGGGTGCAGAGACATACAGTGTGGGAAACCACAGCACATTTGTAACTTAAAACTAATTTCCATTCAAGTGTTTAAAGATATATTTTATAGATGTCATACAGGTTTTTAGTGTATTTTCACATGCTTGGCAGTAAGTTATATGGCTAGAAAATTTAACTAAGAATCTCTTGGGGCAGGGGGGCAGCTAGGTGGCACAGAGATGGGGCAACTAGGCAGCACAGTGGATAGAGCACCAGGCCTGGAGTCAGAAGGTCCTGGGTTCAAATTTGACCTCATACACTTCTAGCTGTGTGACCCTGGGCAAGTCACTCAATGCCGTTACCTGACCCTCACTTCTCTTCTGTCTTGGAACCAATACAGAATATTGATTCTTTTTTATTTTATTTATTTTTTATTTTTAAAAAGATATTTTCCTAATTATGTGTAATAACAATTTTCCACATACATTTTCTGAAGCTATAAGATCCAAATTGTCTCCCTCCCTCCCTCCTTTCTCTCCCTACTCCCAGAGATGGTAAGCAATTTGAAACTGATACTGAGCTGTTATTTGAATGATTAAAAATAGCTGTATTCTCAGGGGAAAGAATGTACACAGTATTGATTCTAAGACAGAAGGTAAGGGTTTAAAAAAAACCTTCCCTGCAACTGTATAAGCTGTTAATAATGATGATTCAGACTTGAAAGTGTAGGGAACCAGAGAAGAGAAACAGTGCTTCCTGCTTGGAAAGATACTTCTGATTTTAGATATTGACTGGCCACAAGCTTTCCATCTTCCCAACAAGGGCAGGAATCCATGAGAAATAATACGTCATTGTCTCTCATGCAGAAAGGGATCAGAGGTCTTGGAAGGTGCCTCAGAATCCATCTAGTCCAATTTCTTCATTTTACAGATGATAGAACAGAGAGGCCCAGAGTAGGAGAATGGATTTCCCATGGTCACAGGAATAGTAAATGATGAGAAGCATGATTTGAACTCAGGCCATCTAAGTCCAAAGTCAATGCTCTTTTTTCTTGCTGTTCAATCATGTCTGACTCTTCCTAACCTCATTTGGGGTTTCCTTGGCAAAGATATTGGAGTGATTTGCCATTTCCTTTAACTCATTTTACAGATAAGGAAAGTGAGGCAAACAGGGTTAAGTGACTTATCCAGGGTCATGAAGCTAAAAAGTGTATGGGGGCAGATTTGAACTCAGAAAGATTAATCTTCCTGACACGAGGTTAGGCACTCTATCCACTGGGCCACCCAGCTGCCCAATGCTCTTCCTTCCTCCCTTCCCTTTTTTCCTTCCAACTCTTACCCTCTGTCTTGGACAGAGCTCCAGACCTGGATTCAAATGTGACCTCAGATACTTCCAAGCTATGTGGCCCTGGGCAATCACTTAACCCTACTAGACCATACAACTCTTCTGTCTTAGAATTGATACAAAGGGTAGCTTCCTGACTATGCCCTTCAAAGAACAGCTCAGGTGTCACTTTTTGTATGAGGCCTTTTCAGATCCTCCTAGTTATTAACGTTCCCTCTTGAAATGGCTTCATATTATTTTGTATTTGTTTAGTGGGGAGCTAGGTGGCTCAGTGGATTAGAGTGATGTGCCTGGAGTCAGAGAGACCTGAGTTCAAATCCAACCTCAGACACTTCCTAGCTATGTGACTCTGGACAAGTCACTTAACCTCCACTGCCTAGCCCTTACCTCTCTTCTGCCTTGGAACTGATACCTAGTATCCGTTCTAAGAGAGAAGGTAAGTGCCTAATAAATAAATAAATAAATGCTTGTTGATTGATGACTTTTGGGCCACATCCATGTGGCTACATCCTGCAGCCATATACCTACACCCTGAGAGCAGCTGCTTATAGTGACAGCAAACTTGTGGTGATGACCCACATGATAGATCAATGCTACACAGGGTCCCTGTAAATCTGCCCTGTTTCAATAGAGAGATAGCAGAAGCGCCCCGAGTTCATGAGTCACTCCACGAGACTGGACCCTGATACTTGAGGAGTTTTTTCTCTAAAGGGAAAAAGCCTTGGGAGAGATGCCTTGGTAGCATAGCTAGATGGATAGATAGATAGACAGACAGATGGATGGATGGATGGATAGATAGATGATAGAAAGATAGATGGATGGATGGATAGATGGATGGATGGACAGACAGATGGATGATAGACAGACGGATGGATGGATAGATAGATGATAGAAAGATAGATGGGTGGACAGAGAGAGATGATAGATAGATGGATGGATAGATAGATGGATGGATGGATGGAAAGATAGATAGATAGATGGATGGGTGGCTAGATAGACAGACAGACAAACAGATAGATAGACAGATGGATGGATGGACAGATAGATGGATGGATGAATGGATGGAAAGATAGAGAGATAGAAAGATAGATAGAGATAGATGATAGGCAGAGACAGATAAATGGACGGATAGATAGAGAGATAGATAGATAGATAGATAGATGGGTGGATAGATAGACAGACAGACAGACAGAAAGATACATAGATAGAGACTATGGGAGCAGTTGGAGGGGAAATGAGGTTCTGGATTTTTTAATTTGACTATCAGGCAGATCATGGGCTTGCAGGAGACATTCATGCTGGTTGAGTTAAAGTGGCCTAAACTTATTCATTCCTCATTCATTCTGATTCATGTTTTATACACAGGTTTTTAAAGTAAATCTATGAATCATAGTCAGTGAAGTATCAAATGGAAAGAGCCCATTGGAAGGAGGCAGAGCCAAGCTAAATCTACACTGAACCCTAGACCCTGAGGCCCAAGAAGAAATAAACCTCTTGACAACTAAAATATTTAAAATTTTGGTAAATGTCACATACAGACAAAAAGTAACCAGACTTAACATAGATGTTTGCCTATTCTATGCCACTTAGGGCTGGCAGAACAATGAGTCTGTTTGCTTTTATCTCTGTGATATTTACTGGTCCGTATGGGAATTTAATCTCAGTCTTCTGGTCCAGCATCTCAGCATCATGCTCCTGTAATCACTATGTACCAGACATGACAGACTGAATTCATGTTCTAAAAAAGGGAAGGAGGCATCCCTATTTAGACACACACAGAATACAATGATTCAGAAAGTTGTAAGTCTATTATGTAAATACATACTATTATGTAAATACAAACTACTTGTGATCCAGGTAGTAGATGGGGCATGAAAATAGAACTACTTACCTCTCTCTGCCAACAGGGGTCCTTCCACCCATGTTGGAGAAGGTGTATAGGTGAGGTTGCTAGTGGAAGTGACATTTGCTATTATTACAGAGTCCCATGAAGACAGGTCTTCCTCATTTCGCTGCAGAGAAACAGTGGTTTCAGCTAGGAAGGAGACAGGTAATGAGGAGTAGAGATTGTCACTGTGTATGTAGACATGTAAAATCATAGCCTAAAAACACCTCCAGCAATGAGTTTTTGTTCTTCTTTGAGGGCCCATTCACGGTAGTAGTTGCCCCAGGCTCATTTTCCTATCCCTAGGTTTGGAGATCTCATCCACTCCCTAGATTCAAGGATCACTTCTCTGCAAATGTCTACTCTCTATTCTAGTGACTTACCTGAGCTCCAGCCCTGATTCTACAACAACCTACTGAGGATCTCCTTTTGGGGGCCCACCAAGACCTCCAATTCAACATGGCCACGACCAAACTCAACCTCTTCACTCTCCTGAATAACAACAAAAAAATTGCCCTTCCTCCCAGCTTCCAGAATTCTGATGTTGATACTATTATTCTCTCATTCATCTAAAAAAAATACTAGTCATTACGGACTTCCCCTTCACATCCAAACAGATTCCAGATCCATTCAATCCAACTTCCACATCCCATTTTGAATAGGTTCCCTTCTGCATTCTCACTTTCTTTTCTTGATTTTTTTGACTGGACTATTATAATTGCTTCTGATAACTATTCTCCCAGTCTCCAGTCTCCCCAGGTATGATCATGCTAATCCCCTGCTCAAAAATATTCATTGGTTCTCTATTGCCTACAGGCTAAAACACAAGCTCCTTAGCCTGTGATTTGAGGTCTTCCATAATCTGGCCAAAGTTACAAATTACAGAAGAATTGGTAATCTGCATCAGTGAAGGGAGTTTCTACTTCAGGAGTTCCCAACACTGATTAAGCCATAGGTCTGGACTGTCAAAAAAAAAAGCTAGGCTGTGGGAATTCAATGACCAACAACACCATTTCATGATGTTCTCCCACTGTCAGAGGGCAACTACAATGTCTAGAGAAGAACTGCTCCCTTCCAGACTTAGCCAGACCCCTGTCCCCAGAGAGTAAGTGTCCCTTCTCCAAGGAGAATCCTGTTCCAAAGATGCCTTGCCAATTCCACTGCTTGTTTGGTCTCTGGGAATTTTGCTGTTGGCATTTCCTGAAATGCTCTTCCTCTTGACCTCTGCCTCTTAGTTTCCTTCAAGACTCAGCTCAAATCCTACCATCTGCAGACCTTTCCAAGTCCTTCTAGCTGCTAATACCTTCCATCTATTTTGTCTATATCTTATATGTACCTAGTTATTTGGGGTGTATGGGGTGCTCAGAGAAAACTAGTACCTCTAGTGTGAGGGCTTGCTGAGTGCTTCTCAGGATGGCTTTCCTCCTTTGGCATCTACCTGCCCCCCCAGCTCTCACTTGTGGCTCCAAGAAGTTGTAGCATGCCCAGTGGCCACATTGGCAGGCAAGCTGAACCAGGTTGAGGGTAACCAACAGCCTCCAACCTGTCTGTGAGTTAGGGGAGTGTCTAACTCAGGCATATGAAGACTTCTCTGGGTGGGTTGGCTAGATGACAACAATTTGTTCCAATGGCCAAGAAGGCAATGGAGGCAGGCAGGCACTGTAGAGCACTTAGAACTTGGTTAGACATTGAAGAAGCCATGGTCATCCACTGCATCCCAAGCCATCTCTATCCATCTTGACTTTTGCCCTGCTGCTGGACTTCCATGACTCTGGAAGAGAGAGTGAGGTTGATGCCTTTATGCAACTCTTCCTCACTTAAATCCAATTTATGCATGAGTCAGATGACCTCACCAGAGGCATCCTTTTGGTTCTCTTTGATTACAAGGAGGATGACCAACCTAATTATTTGCATGTTGTCTCCTGAATCAGAATGGAAGCCCTGTGAGGCTAGGTACTGTGTCTCTGATTTTCTCTGTCTCCCCAGCACTTAGCGCTGGGCTTGGTGCACGGTAAACACATAATAAATGCTTTATGATTGACTGAATATACTGAAGTGTTCTTTCTCTCCATGCAGAAAGCAGAGTGGGGTGTGTTGTACCCTCTGTCCTACTCTTACCCAGGCTTCCATGATCCCTCTACTCCAAACTGTACATGTTCTAGAGAAGCAACACCTTTCCACTAGACTCTTTCTCTCCATGCTCCTTATCCCAGAACTGAACCACTGTGGATCTAGCGGTTTCCCTCCCCACTACGACCCTGGGCTGAAGTTCATAAAGCTTATCCTCACCCAACGTGCCAGTGCCCTGGGACTCCAGTTGTCCACTCTTGCTTAGAAGAGAGAAATGGACATAGCATGGACTTTTAATGGTGAATGGAAATTCCCCAGAGCCACAGGCATGTGGAAAGAAGCTGACACCCCAACCTGTCACTGATTCCCACTTCCTGCACTGCCCACCCCATACTGTTAAGAATGAGTTGCTTCAGTGGGGTCATTTTCTCCCTGATAGAGCTGAGATTTCAATTTGCTCCTGGATCATGGAGCTCCTGACTCTTGGGTGCTCTATCACCTCAACCAATCTAGATTACTCCTCTGATTACAGCTCTATTTTCTTACTTTAATTAACTCTCACTTACTCTCCATGATGGTCTTTTGAGTGAAAAAGGATCATGAAAGGGAAGCTAAACTGGCTGAGATTAAGCCAGCTGTGTCTGAGGCAGGATTACATCTCTCCCACTCCTTCCCTTCCCCTCCCCCCAAGAGTGACCTGGGAATAAACTCATCCTGAACTCCCCAAGAAGAGGGATTTTTTTCCATGTCCCTGGATTGCAAATATTTGATGACATTTTATTGTTATTTTGATTTAATTCTAGTAGCAATGCCTCTCTTGAAGATGGGGAAAGAAAGGCTTGACTGCCTATTCCTGGCTATCTTCCAACTTTCCACAAAGGGAAAGTGGGGTAGGATATTCCAGATCTATCTATATATACATGCAGCATGCAAATCACCCACACTTGTATTGAATGGTATTAAACACATATCATTTGGCCTTCACTATAACCCCATGAGCTAGGTGATATTACCCACCCCATTTTATAGATGAAGAAACTGAGGCTCAGTGGGGGGTCTTTGGCTTGCCCAGAGTCACACAGTTTTAGTTTCCAAGCAGGCAGAATTTGAACTCAGGTTGTCCTGACTGCAAGTCCAATGCTCTAACCATTCCCCCACCTAGTTAACTAAAAGGAAAACTTTACACTATGTAATTTTCAAAAGAAGTTTGAGAAGAGATAAGAAAATGTAACCCTCCCTTCTTTCCTTCCTTGCTTGCAAATACATCAGTTTCAGGTATAGACCAGATGGCATGGCTGAGCTTTTCTTATTCTTTGTTTCAAGGAATGAGTCCCCAGGTTCAGGAGGGTGGGGGAATATTTGGGAAAGGAATCTCCAAATTTGAGAGGTGGAAGGAATATAAAAGCAAAAAATATCAATTTTTTAAGAAGTATTCTTCATTTCAGAGCAAACTACATTTAAATAAGGAGCTTGGAAAGGGCAAAATGCCCCAAGACACAGCAATGAAGCTTTAGAATTGTGAAGCCTAGTTACAGCTGGCAGGAGGTTTGCTGGGTGTAGAGAAGGCTTCCCAGCGCCTTCAGATCCCTCAATGCAATCTGCTGCCCTGATCCGTTTCTGCACAGAGCCAGGCCTGGTCCTTATAAGCTAACGCTTCTTTACATTTCTATTATGCTCTCTAGGAGGTGGGAAGGGTAAGTATTCTCATTTTACCGATGAACTAGCTGAAGCTCCAAGCACTGACTCCCTCTGCCCAGTGTCCCTTGCGTGCTTAGGGGCAGAGGCAGCCAGTCTACCTGGAATTCTCTCCTTCCTCACGCCTTGACTTTCCCGGCTTCCTTCAAGCCCCAGATAAAATCCCACTTCTCCAGGAAGCTTTTCCCAATCTCCCACAATTCCAGTGCCTTTCTTTCACTATTTCTCTGCTAGTTCTCTCCAATTATCTCGTAGAAATCTTTGTTCAGACTAGTTGTTTACACGTCATCTCCCCCATTAGACGGTGACAGTCCTTGAGTGCAAGAACTATCTTTTGCTTTTCTTTGTGGTCCCAGCGTTTCTCTACATGCCTGGCATAGAGTAAATGCTTCGGTTTTTTTTTTTTTAACCTTCTCTCTAAGTATTGATTGTACGACAGAAAAGCAGTAAGAGCTAGGCAATCTGGGTTAAGGGATTTGCTCAGGGTCATGCAGGTAGGAAGTGTCTGAGGCCTGATTTGAACCCCCAAATCCAAGCCACTTCGCTACCCAGGAGTAAAAGCTTGTTGCTTTTTTTTTTTTTTTTAAGCCCTTACCTTCTTTCTTAGTATCAATTCTAAGACAGAAAGGCTGCAAGGGCTAGGCAATCCGGGTTAAGTGGCTTGCTCAGGATCGTGCAGGTAGGAAGTGTGTGAAGCCACATGGAGCCCAGGCACTCCCAACTCCAGGCCACCATGCTACTTAGCTACCCTGGAGCAACTGCTGGTTGACTTGACTTGGCCGGGATCTCCTAACTCCAGCTAGAAGGGCGCGCCTCCCGCCACGCCACCCTTCCAAGAGCAGCTTCATTAAGCGGGTCCTTCCGCGGCTCTCACCTCGGTGCGGGTCCGGCTCCTTCTCAGGACTGCGGTCCCTACCCCCAGGCCCAGCGGTCTCCGAGCAGACGCTGACCATTCCAGGCGCTGCCCTCCAACGACTGAACTTGTCCTTCCGACGAAGAACAAAGATCTCCTGGGCATGGGGCCTTCCATGGAGGTGGAGGCCGAGCCCCTGCAGGCTCAAGTGACCCTTACGGGAACAGCCCCAGGCCTGGTGGAGGTGGTCGCCGCAGCGGCTCAACTGGGCCACAGCAAACTCCCGGGCCTCCCCGATGGCGAGGCACCCAGGGACGTGCAGGCTGAAGAGGGCTCGACTGACCGGGTCCCAGCCCCATTGCTGGGCTTCAGCATCAGGGTGGCAAGGGACCAGCGAGACCCGCTCCGCGCCCCGGGGATCCACCTGCACGCACGCATTCAGCCCAGGGTTACGGATCAGAAAGGCCTGGGTCCCCGAACCTGTAAAGGAAGAGAAAAAAGAAACGTGGGAGGCGGACGGATATTTGGTGAGGCCTCAAATGTGGCTGGGATAGAGGCGTGAACCGACGGAGCTAGATCCATGGGGGCGTGGTTAGAGGGCTGATGGATGTGTTCCTGTAGTTCAAATACCATTTCCTCTTTGATCACCCCCGACAGCTCAATGATTTATTTCTCCTTCTCACATCTCGGAGAAAATCCATACGGCACCCGACCTTGGATCCAGGCTTCCTTGCCTAGATTATATACGTATTAAGGAAAGGGTCTTTGGCTTATTCCTCTGTGTATTCCCAGAGTCCAGGGGATGATTATGATCTATATTATTCTAGGCAGCTTGGGGGTACAATGAATAGAGCTTAGGTCCTGGGACTGGGAAAATCTGAGTTCACATCTTGCCGTGAAACACTTACTAGCTGTTTGACTTTGGGCAAGTCATTTAACCTCTGACTTCCTGAGTTTCCTCATCTGTCAAATGGGTATAATAATAGCACCTACCTGCCAGCATTGTTATGATGACAAAATGAGATATTATTTATAATAATATAAATTATTATATATGAAATATAAATATTATATATTATAAAATATAAATATATACAAAATGTAATACATAAAATATAAAATAATATGTATTATTTTATATAAAATAAATATAAATGTATAAAATTAGATAATATTTATAAAGTATTTTGCCAACTTTAAAGCAGTATATGAATGCCAACATATCATTATTTTTTGTTATTATTTACAAAAACATAGGGGCACAGGCATGTTATCCACTACAAGGACACAGCCACACCATTTGTCCAAATTCACATCCTCTTCTTCCCTAAGGTGAACCCTCTGGTCTTCTACATAGAGGTCTGTTTTTTGTTTTGTTTTGTTTTTTTGCTCAGTCATGTTCAACTCTTCAAGTTTCCATTTGGTGTTTTCTTGGCAAAGAAATAATGGCGAAAACATTTTGGCAAAAAAAAATACCTGGAATGGTTTGCCATTTCCTTTTCCAGCACATTTTACAGATGAGGCAACTAAGGCAAATAGGGCTAAGTGACGGGCCCAGGATTATATAGCTATTAAATGAGGCCAGATTTTAACGGGGGTCCTCCTGACTCCAGGTCTGGCTCTCCATCCACTGTGCCACCTAGTTGCCTCCATTTGGAATTTTCTTGGCAAAGATACTGGAGTGCTTCACCATTTCCATCTCCACCTCATTGTAAAGATGAGGAAATGAAGGCAAATGGGGTAAATGACTTGCCCAGCATCATCCAGCTATTGTGTCCAAGTCTAGATTTGAACTCAAGGAGTCTTTCTGACTTCAGGACTGGTGCTCTAGTCATTGCTGCCAGTGTTTAATAAATGTTTGTTGATCAATTGACCAACATGCAGATTATCAGCAGAAACATTTATTTGCAAGGCATGGTATATAGATATGCACACGCCAATACATACAGGCCTTGTGAGCCTCCCTGTCCCCGAGAGAGACCATAAAAGGAAAGCCCAGAGCTCTCCAGTTGAAGCACTTGGGAAGGAGGATGAAATCAGGGGACACATAGGGTCGGGCCAGCTCTCCAGTTAAAAATAGGTCAGTCCTCTGGGGACAGAGAGGAGCCAGGGGATGGGATCTGAGGGCCAATGATGAAGAGCGAGTGTCTGGACAATAGCAGGAAAGAAAACAACTTGAATTTCCATGGGATTTTCCCTCTCTCGCTGATACCCAAGCGGAAATCTTGTTGGGAATGGTTTGTGCAGCTGTTCTCTTGGGGGAAGATGTTAATGTTTCTTTCAGACTCTTTTCACAAGAGTAGAGTGTGTAAGTATGTGTATATGTTTTGTGGGTGAAATGAAGTGGAACAGAGAATAGATGTGTCTCTTCCCTAAAGGCTTAGCACAGTATTCTACAGGCAGTTGACATTTCATACATTAAAAAAAAAAATGAATCAACTGTTCTAAATAAATAAATATTTAGAAAATTGAATCAACTGGACAAAGGCAGAATTTTGAATGCCAGGCTAAGGAAATTTGGATTTTATCCGGGAAGCACTGAGGAGGTCTTGGAGGTTTTTAAATGGAGAAGTGACAATTTGAGCTCCACCTTAGGCAGATTACTCACTCTAGTTGTGATGGGTGCAAAGGACAGGATTAGGGAGAGAGGGAAAACAAGACCAATTAGGAAGTTATTACCATTGGCCTGAGAGTTAATAAGGGATTGAATTGGGATGGTCATAGTGAAAGTGGAAAGTGACCAATCTCAAGAGAAGACCATTCCCCCAGTGGGAGAATGGACAGGTCTTGGTGACATCTCTACAGTCATAGCTCATGGCCTCTGTTAAATGTTGAGTTAGAGGGCAATGGAGGGGTCAGCAATAGATGCGTGGCTAGTATTACAGCTTCTCTTGGCTCCTAGTTTTGCTTAATTGTTTTCCTTTGTTACAAGGGAGGATTCAGTATATCTCTAAATACTTTATCAATAAAACAGAGAAAGAACAGATCAGTGAACTGGATATATAAGTTTAAAAACTAGAAAAGGGAAAAATTAAAAATCTCAACTAAACACCAAATTGGAAATCCTAAAAACTAAAGGAGAGATTAATAAAACAATGTAAGAAGATTATCAAATTAATAAATAAAATTAGGAGTTGATTTTACAAAAAAAAACAAAATAGAAATACCTTTGGTTAATGTGATTAAGAGAGAGAAGAAAACCAAGTGAGGATTTGGGGGAAGTGGGAATGGGGAGGCAGAAGGGAAATATATTGGGGAAAAAACTGTAGTGGGAAAAAGAAACCTCAATAATTAAAAAAAAAAATCCCTGCCCCTCCCACTCATGTAGTGAATTGTTAGATAATAGATCACAGAAATGGTTAACTCAGGAGCTGGGTAACACAGTGAATAGCAAAGACAAGAGAAAGGGAATGGGGCAAGTCATAAAACCATAGGTTAGAATAGGAAGGGACCTTAGAGGTCATCTAATTTGACCACTTCATTTTACAACCAAAGAAACTGAGGCCAAGGGACATTAAATTCCTTGCCCAACTTCCACAGGTTGAAAGTCACAAAACTGGAATTTGAAACCAGGTCAGCTCACTCCCTATCTGCCAGTTTGTGTTTGAGAAACAAAAGAGCTATCTGGGCCAAGATCTAGGCCTTGGTCTTCAAACTAGAGATTCTTCTCCCACCTTGGCCCTGTGGGTAAGATTCTGTAATAATTGGACCCTCATTAGGAAAGGGTTCAGGAATAGGGGGAGGCGAACTAGACACAGAATCCAGTAGCCTTCTGAGGCTAAGAGAGTCCAGTCCAGGACCCAGCCCATTAGATCACCCTGATGGAAGGAGAAACTAAGCTGGGCACTGGCCCCAAGACACAAGGCCATAAGACCCAAGAATGCAGGGCCCAGGCTTCAAGGACTGAGGTGGAACTCATGAAGCTGCCCTTAGAACTCCCAGAGCATTCTGCAGAATAGGAAAATGAGGGATAGTGGTTTGAGCACATTTCCCAGGAAGCCAGGCAAGGGTCCACATGGACCCAAGCCATAGCTTTCTTCTAGAATGATGGGTCTCTCAGGACAGGACTCCCCACCCATTTCTCCCCCTATTTTCCCCAGTTCACCCCTTCAGATTCTCTCTGGCATACCCCCAGACTTCTGCCGGGTATCATCCTTTTACCACGAAAGTCTCTCTTCAATGACCTTGAGTGTTTAAACACTGGGAGCCCCTTCAAGGTTCATCTTTTTTCTTTCCCTGCTTCAGGCTATGCCAGTCCCTCCCCTATCCCAAACAGTAAGGGGAACTAATGAGGGTCTGTCATGTTCTCAGAGATGTCTCTCCCAAGTATTCCCTTCTGATCTCCCATCCCCATGGTCTCTCTACTCGGAGGGGAAAGACCAGACTCACCCAAGAACCAGAGGAGGAATCCTACCCAGGTCATCTGGGGTACAGGCCACTCCATCGAACTGTCAAGGGGCAGGAAGATTGGGCAGGGGGAATCCCCCTCCTCCAGATGCTCCCCTCCCACTCTGGGTCAGGCCTGGGGTGGGAGGGGAGGCCAGAGAGCCTGGCAGTCAGGGAGCTTGGGCTGTAGCTCTGTGAGCTGGTGCAGAAACTGTGACGGGAGAGGGAGGAGAGGGAAATGTTTAAGGAGGGGGATAGAGCAGGGGAGGAAGCCTGGGGGACCGGATAGGGGAGGAGTCAGAGAACAGTGAGAGGGAGAAAGGAGAGGAGGAAGAAGAAGGAAGATGAGTAAGAGAAGGAAACCAAGGAGGATGAGTGAGGATAGAAGAAAAGATAGTAGAGAGGAAGGGAGGAGGAAGAAGAGAGGAAAAAAAGCAGAAAAAGATTGAGAGGAAGAAGAAAAGGCAAGATAGAAGGGAGAAGGAAAATGAAGAAGTAGTCAGAAGGCCATTTAACCTTTTTTTTTTTTAAAGCTCTTACCTTCCATCTTAGAATCAATACTATATATTGGTTCCAAGGTATAAAAATGGTAAGGGCTAGGCAAATGGGGGTGAAGTGACTTGCCCAGGGTCACCCAGCTAGGAAGTATCTGAGGTTACATTTGAACCCAGGACCTCCTGTCTCTAGGCTTGGCTCTCTATCCATTGAACCACCTAGCTGCCCTCTCCCTTAACCTTTTAATGATTTTATTTCAGATTATTTCAAATGCACTCCTCCTTCATAATGCTCATGTTATTTGGATGTACAAACATCCCCTCTCTCATTCAAAGTCCTATTAGAATTCTGAGAAATGCCAATGTCAGATTGTAGAAGGTGGCAACTCCTGCTTTCTGGGATGGAGACAGTCCTCCTTACCTCTGCTTTTCTCTTCCTCCAAAGTCTTCTCACCCTCAGTGCCCCTAAGACTTGCTTTCATAGTTTGGATCTGCTTCTCTTCCTCTCTCCCCTTTCCTACTTCTCTTCACTTGCAAAGCTGGGGAAGGTTCGAGTGCATTTCACAGATTGGGAAACCAAGACTCAACAAAGTTAAGGGGCATCATTATGTAGTAGAAATAGTTTTAGATTAGAAACAATGAGTGGAAAGAAGCAGAGTTGTATACTGAGAAGGGTCCTGTCCCTGGAGAGAATGAATGTGGCTTCAAATCCTGTCTTGGATGCTGTGTGATCTTGAGTAAATTACTTACCCCTTGTGATCCTCAGTTGCCCCATCTGTAAAATGTAAGTGGTTGAACTAGATAGTTTTTGAGGTCTCTTCTGGATCTAGATCTATAAGCCTATTTAAAAATTTTTGCAAGGAAGTAGATTTCAGCTTAACATAAGGAAAAACTATTTAGTAATTAGAACTGTTCAACCATGGAATGAACCTGTTAGGGGAGGTGAGAGGGAAGTAAGCTCACTGAATTGGAGGCCTTCCAGTGAAAACTAGATGACCTTCTTGTCAGGATGGTCAGAGGCTCAAAGGAGATGGGTTTTTACTCTGTATCTGACGCTCTGCCTGGCTTTCATTCCAATAAACAAGGTGCCTCTCCCAGGTTAAGCTCATTACTTCTAATCTCATTGCCAAGCTACCTTGGCTGGCATCACCTCCTTCAGAGCCTACAGATTGGATTCTGGAGAATGAAAAACTAAATTCCTCCCAATGCCTTCTTTTCTAGAGGGCAGAAACTGGACTTCTATTTACTCTTCTCTATATCTGCTGCTTTGCGTGGTTTCAAACTTCAACAAACAAGGGGTATCTAGGGCCAGGTCTCCCCCACATTGAGTTGTGAGCTCCTTAAAGTCCGGGACTTTCTTTTTATTAATTATATCCCTAGTACTCAGCACAATGCCTGATACATAGTAGAAACAATAAAAATGTATTAGGATTATTGAATTAGGTTGGGATTCATATTGTAGGTAGGAGGTGTCTAAAGTTCTTTCTAACTTAGAGATCTTATGAGTCCAGGGCTCAAAGAACCTGGAGTTGAGTCCTGATTACTATTTACTTAGCTGTGTGACTTTGGAGAAATTGCTACAACTCTCTGGCTTCTGTTTCCTCATCTTTAAAATGAGGTGATAATCCCTTATACTATCTACCTTGTTAGGTGGTTGGGAGGAAAAGAGCTGTAGAAATGAGATTTGTTGTTATTTTTAGACTATCAGTTCCATGAAGGCAGGAGTCATGAGTCAGTGACCATGTACCGAGCTCTTACTATGTGCCAAACACTATACTAAGCTCTGGATACAAAGAAAGGCAAAAGAATGTCCTGCTCACTATCTAATGGATGAGAGAACATGCAAAAATTATATATAGAAACAGGATAAGTTGGAGATAATCAACAAAGAGAAGAAATTATAATTAAGGGGGATTGGGAAAGGCTTTTTATAGAAGGTAGGATTTTAGCCAAGACTTGGAGGAAGCCAGGGAAGGAAGAAGGCAGAGATGAGAAGGGAAAAGTGGTCCAGGCATGTGAGACAGTCAGGAGAAATGCAGTCAGGAGATGGAGATTCTTGTGCAAGGAGTTGCCAGGAGCAGCCAGGAGAAGATCATTGTCACTGAATCACAGGGTATGTTGGGGGAAGTAAAATGTACAAAGACTGGAAAGATAGGAGCACGTCAGGTTGTGAAGGCTTTGAATGCCAAGCAAAGGATTTTATATTTGATCCTGGAGGTGACAGAGAAACCCTAGAGTTTAAGGAATGGGTGAAATGGTGACATGGTTATACTTTAGGAAGATCAATTTGACAATTGAGCAGGGGATAGTCTAGAGTGGGGAGAAGCTTGAAGGCAGCAGATTATTGAAATAGTCCAGGTGGAAGTTATGAAAGCCTGGACCAGAGAGGTACCATTGTCAGAGAAGAGAAAGAGACATATCTGAGAAATGTTACAGAGGTAAAATTGACAGGACTTGGCAACATGTTGGATATGGGAGGTGAGAGAGAGTGAGGAGACAAAGATAACACGTAGGTTGAAAGCCTGAATGACTGGGAGGATGGTGATGAAGTAATAGGGAAGGGGGCAGGTAGGGGGCTCAGTGGATAGAGTTGGGCTTACATACAGAAGGTCCTAGGTTCAAATCTGACCTCAGACACTTCCTAGCTGAGTGACTCTGGGCAAGTCATTTAACACCAATTACCTAGTTCTTACTGCTCTTCTGCCTTGGAACCAGTATTGTATTGGAATAGTATCAATTCTATGAAAGCAGGAAAGGGTGAAAACAAAAAGTAATAGGGAAGTTTGGAAGGGGAGATGATTTGGGGGGGGGGGGAACAATGAGTTCAGTTTTGGACATACTGAATTTAAGAGGTCTATGGGACATGAAATTTGAGATGTTTAATATTCAGCTGGAGGTGCAAGTCTGGAGTTTAGGAGAGAGGTTTGGGCTGGAAAAGTAGATCTAAGAATTAATATAGAGATGATAGTTAAATCCATGGGAATCGATGAAATCGTCAAGTGAAATAGTATAGAGAGAAAAGAAGAGGGTCAAGGACAGAGTCCTATGGGATGGTCAGCAAGTATGAGATCCAGCAAAGGAGACTTGAGAATGAGCAGTTAGATAGGTAAGAAGGGAATCAGGCTAGATTAGTGTCATGGAAATCAAGGAGAAGAGGGTGCTAGAAAGTGTCAAAATAGCTGCAAAAGGGCAGGGAGGGATGAGGTTTTTTTTCAAAAAAAAAAAGGCCATTCCAGTTGGCAGTTAGGAAATCCTTGGTAACTTTAGAGAGAGATGTTCTGATGGAATGATGTGGGTGGAAGCCACACTACAGAGTTAAGAAGAAAGTGATAGGAAAGGAAATGGATTCACCTATTGTAGATGGCTTTCTTCAGAAGATTAGAGAGAAGAGATTTGAAATGATGGCTGGTGGGGAATGGTTGCATCAAGTGAAGGTTTAGAGGAGACAAGGGCATCTTTGTAAGCAATAATGAAGCAGTCAATAGACAAGGGAGCAATTGAATATTAGTGAGAACTTTATGGATTATCATCCATAAGAGGGGGCAATCTGCTGGAGAAGATGGGATGAATTGATATCACTTGTACATGTAGAAGAATTTGCCCTGGGAAGGAGAAGGGCCACATCTTGTGAGACAGTACTACAAGGAGAAGTAGTGATAGAAGGCATACATTTTAAAAATGTATTTTGGGAGGACAACTAGGTGGCTCAGTGAATAGAAAACCAGGCTAGAGATGGGAGGTCCTGAGTTCAAATCTAGTCTCAGACACTTCCTGTTGTATGGTTTTAATTGTATGGTTGTCCTAAAATCCAGAGTTTGAAAATATTTTGGAGGAATTTTAGGAGAAGAGACCTACTAGTGCCTCGAATTGGGAAGGAGAATTTTTTGAAGACAGTGCCATGGAGATGCCTGTGGAAACCACATGCTGCATCAAGAGGCAAATTTTTTGAAAAGGGTGCCATGGAGTTGCCTGCAGAAACCACACACTGCATCAAGAGATCCAGAATGAACTGAACTGAAGGGGATTTAACACATTTATTCTGAATGTAAACTCTTATGCCAAAGGGGATTACCCCCTAATTGGCTTTTTGTCAATGAGTCTATTAATTATTGTTTTTGTTTTCTTTCTCATTATTTCTCTCTTGTTCCCAGGTTGCTGTAAGTTCCCTTAGAAAGTGCAATGTTTTATACACCTTTAGTGGGAGAATCCTTAGAGGTATAGGTTGGTTATTTGAAATGATTCATTGGGGAAAATAGGTGTCTCCCAATAGAATCACAGGGGGGATTGTGAGAAAGGAATCTGTGTGCTGATTTGATCAGAGAGTTGAACTTCCCTTCCATTTGTTTTAAATTTGGGTCAATCAGCAACCACAAAATTGATCCCACAGACACTGCCCCCCTGGGTGATGCCAGGCTAATTGTGGAACTGGGAATGGTTCCTGGGGAGTGATGTAAGAGAGCTAGTGGGTGCAGTAAGGATTTATAAGATGAGACCTAGCAGGAAGCTGGGGGATGGGGGACGGGGGGTGGTTATTTTCTGAGGCTAAGATTTAGAAACAGACATTGAGTTGTTAAGGCTCTGGATTATTAGGCTAGGAAATTCTTCACCTCCTTTCTGTATTTCTCTCTTATTTTCTTTTTTCTTACTAATAAATCTAGCTATTAATAGTCTTATGACTTAAGGATTAATTACAATTTTAGTAACTACCCATTTTAATCATTACACTGTGTGACCCTAGAGAAATTGTTTAACTCCAGTTACTTAGCCCTTACCACTCTTCTGCCTTAGAAGCAATTAGTTCTAGGGCAGAAGGTAAGGAATTTTTAAAAAATCTTTGAATTTTATTTTAAAATGAAATTTAGGGGCAGCTGGGCAGCTCAGTGGATTGAGAGCCAGGCCTAGAGACGGGAGGTCCTAGGTTCAAATCCGGCCTCAGACACTTCCCAGCTGTGTGACCCTGGGCAAGTCACTTGACCCCCATTGCCTACACTTACCACTCTTCCACCTATAAGTCAATACACAGAAGTTAAGGGTTTAAAATAAAAAAAAAATGAAATTTAATGGAAAACAAGGGTAAGCCCTTCAATTGGGGAATAGCTGAACAAAATGTAGTATCTGTTGGTGATGGAATACTATTGCGCTCAAAGGAATAATGAACTGGAGGAATTCCATGTGAACTGGAATGACCTCCAGGAATTGATACAGAGTGAAAGGAGCAGAACCAGGAGAACCTTATACATAGAGACAGATACACTGTGGCACAATTGAATGTAAAGGACTTCTCTACTAGCAGCAATACAATGGTGCAAGACATTTCTGAGGAACTTATGAGAAGGAATGCTATCCACATTCAGAGGAAGAACTGTGGGAGTAGAAACACAGAAGAAACAACTGCTTGATCACATGGGTTGATGGGGATATGATTGGGGAATATAGACTCTTTAAACGATCACCATAGTGCAAATATCAATAATATGGAAATAGGTCTTGATCAATGACACATGTAAAACCCAGTGGAATTGTGCATTGGCTATGGGAGGGGGGAGAAGAAGGGGAGGGAAAGAATGTGAATCTTGTAACCACAGAAAAATGTTCTAAATTAATTAATTAAATAAAAAAATAAAAATGAAATTCATAGAATTTCTTTTTTTATTTCTTTTAATTTTTTTCCCATGGTCATATGATTCTTATTGTCTCTCCCCCCTCCTAGAGCTGACAAGCAATTTCACTGGGTTATACGTATATATTATCACTCAAATTCTATTTCCATAGTATTCATTTTTGTAATAGAGTAATCTTTTAAAACCAGAACTCCAAATCACACATTTTCTTCTGGATTTCTACTCCCACAGTTCCTTCTCAAGATGTGGATAGCATTCTTTCTCTTAAGTCCCACAGAGATGTCCCGAATCATTGCATTGCTTTTAGTAGCAAAGTCAGTCACATTTGATTGTCCCACAATGTTTCAGTTTCTGTGTACAATGTTTTCCTGGTTCTGCTTATTTCACTCCGCATCAGTTCATGGAGGTCTTTTCAGTTCTTATAGAAATCAAACAGTTCATCATTCCTGGAAGGTAAGGAATTTTTAAAGATTTTTTTTAATGTATATGTGTATAAAAGAATGAATGAATAAATTACTATACTCTTAGGCCAGAAGCCATCTACTAGATCAGTGGTTTCCAAACTTTTTTGGCCTACCGCTCCTTTTCCAGAAAAAATATTACTTAACCCCCTGGAAATAATTTTTTAAAAATTTTAATAGCAATTAATAGGAAAGATAAATGCACCTGTGGCCATCACCACCTCCCTGGATTGCTGCGGGAATCACTGTACTAGATAGTGAATTCCTCCAAACATTTTATTTAGGTTTCAGTTCTACAAAACAGGCTCTTGTACCCCTTGGCCTCCCTTCATAGCATCTAGCCCAGGGTCTTTCCCTCAGTAAGCCATCAGGAAATACTTGATGATTCAAGTGTAACCTCTCCAGGCCAAGGGCTGGGAGAATCATAGCTTTGAGTTTCTAGCACCACCTGGTGGTTTGCTGCCACGATGTTTCCATTGGTTCCATCACAAGCAAACCAATTGGAAAATCATAGCTAGAAGGGACTCTAGGAGGTCAACTAGTCCCTGAATTTTCTAGACTAAGGAATGGAGGTTCAGAGAGATTGAGTGATTTATTTAAGGTCACATAGGTAAAATGCAGAGTGGGGATTCAAACCCAGGGCCTCTGACTTTTAGACCCTTCAAGATTCCAACTGGCAGAAACCTTTGCACTAACTATACCATACTATCTCCATATTTACCAAAGCTAAATCAAGTTGATTATTTTCCAAAAGCAATTCCTCAGTTTACTCCCTAAAATTTTCTCCATAAGATTTTTAAGCCATGAAATAGAAAGAATTCAGGCCAAGAAGACTGGATTTCCATCACTATCCTGTCATTCACTTAGGATCACAGATTTAGAACTGGAAAGAACATTACAGATCATTTAGTCCACTATCACCATTTTATAGCTTATATAACTGAGGCACAGGGGAGAATTGTGACTAGGAAGTCACAATGGTAAGTGACAGACCTAAGATTTGAACTCAGGTTATCTGACTTCAGATCTAGCACTCTCCTAACTGCCTCTTTTTTAAAAGACCCTTATTTTGGGGGCAGCTGGGTGGCTAAGTGGATTGAGAGCCAGGCCTAG
Source organism: Gracilinanus agilis (assembly GCF_016433145.1). Lineage (NCBI taxonomy): Eukaryota > Metazoa > Chordata > Mammalia > Didelphimorphia > Didelphidae > Gracilinanus > Gracilinanus agilis. The sequence goes on from NC_058130.1 coordinate 164,915,842, forward strand.
AGATGGGAGGGCCTGGGTTCAAATCTGGCCTCAGACACTTCCTAGCTGTGTTACCCTGGGCAAGTCACTTAACCCCCATTGCCTAGCCCTTACCACTCTTCTGCCTTGGAACCAATACACAGTATTGACTCCAAGACGGAAGATAAGGGTTTAAAAAATAAAGAACCTTATTTTCCATCTTACAATCAATACTACATATTAGTTCCATGGCAGAAGAGCATCAAGGGCTGGGTAATGGGGGTTAAATGACTTGTCCACACAGCTAGAAAGTGACTGAGGCCAGATTTGAACCCAGGACCCCCATCTCTAGACCTGGCTCTCAATCCACCAAACCACCTAGAGGCCCCCCTCAATTGCCTCTTACTGTGTGACTTTGAATAAGTCACTTAAATTCTGTCTTACCTTCTCCATCTATAACTTGGAATATACCACTTGACTTATACACCTGCCAAATATAAAGTGTAATGACTAATAATGATTGTTGCTACTAGAGTCAAAGACTTCTAGTTACTTAAAACTGATTACCTCTACAAATATTTATTTTGTAAAAATCATTTCCAGGATTTGCCTCAGTCTGGACTTTAATCTCTGAGAAGGCAGGGATTGTGCTGCCCCTATCTTCCCATTTAGCACAGTTCTCTGCACATAGTAAGAGTCTTGGAATATTTGGAACTGGAAGGGAATCTTAGAGCCATCTAGTCCATCTCCTGAATTTTATCCATCTAGAGATTCAAGCCCAAAGTCACACAGCTGGCAGAGTCAAGTCTTCTGCCTACCGGTCCACTGCCCTTCCCAGGACACCAAGAACTCGTCCAAATATTAGGTCAAAGAATGAATATGATGAAGGAATGTACAGTGAGGGGCAACGTAACAGATTGGTATGATTGGGCTCACTCTGTAGGAAAAGCTCTAGTTTTGGGGTATGGGGTTATGAAGAAGATTGTATCCTCAGGGGTCATCTCAGGCACTGGATTTGAGAGGAGACAGGATAGAAGGGGGAAGAGATGCTATTTCTTCACCATCCATCATATTCATCTTTCCTTCTAAGCCAAGTAAGAGGTCTCTCCTTTCACATCCACAATGGACATTTTGACTTCTAATCTTTATTCCCTCTGTCTCCCTTTATGTCCAAACATTTTTTTCTTTTAAATTTTTTCCCAAGGTTACATGATTCTTCTTGTCTCCCTCCCCTCTTCCCTCCTCCCTTCCAGAATTGTATGTCCTAACATCTTGACTTGGCATTGGTCTTCGAAAATGAAGGATGAATGAAAAATAGCACTTTAAAAAATTAACTTTAATGTCTTTATTGTAATCAGTGACTTGTATCCATAATAGCCAATGAGATTGTAGCTTAATTGCACTTCACAAAATCATAATGCTAAGCTCTTAGTAAGGGCAAAAAAAAAGCATACTGTAAATTTACTTGACCAGATGATTATAATTTTTTAAAACCTTTACTTCCTGCCCTAGTAACAACTCTAAGACAGAAGGGAAGAGCTAGGCAAATGGAGTCAAGTGACTTGCCCGTGGTCATGTAGCTAGAAAGTGTCTGAGTTTAGATTTGAACCAAGGTCCTCCTAACTCCAGGCCCTATCCACTAAGCCACCTACCTGCTCTCCAGATGATAATGGTGATGATGATTTTCTTAAACACTTTCCTTCTATCTTAGAATCAATACTAAGTATTCATTCCAAGGCACAAAAGTGGTGAGAGCTAAGCAAATGAGGTTTAAGTATCTTGCCCAGGGGCACACAACTAGGATGTATCTGAGGCCATATTTGAACCCAGGACCTCCTGTCTCTAGGCCTGGCACTCTATACACTGAGCCACCTAGCTGCACCCATCCCTTGCCCTGATGATTATGTATATATTTTTAACCTGGTTCTGTGAATATGGGCTCCTCATCATGAATGACAAACTGTCATTATTTTGATCATCATGAAAATACAAGTTATAGCTGGTTATTCTGGGCATTGTATTCTTCATCCTTCCTAGATGTTCTACTTGTCCTTCAAGGCTAACTCCCATCTCCTCTATGAAACCTATCTGGGCCACCCTAGCCCAGGCTATTCCCTCTCATCTCTGAAGTGTGATCTGAGAAAGTCTGAGAAACTCGGAAATCTATGTTTGTCTCTTCCTATGGGAAGGAAAGGGTTCTGGATCGAGCTAAAGGGAAGTCAAGGAGAAGTCACTATCTAACAGAAAGTGCACAACTAGTTGGGAGTCAGGAGACTTGGATTCTAAATCATTTCCTTTCTCTGGCATTAATTTTCCTTATTTGGAAAGTAAGAAATTTGCCCTGGAAATTGCTCAGTAAGCCCTCATGCCCCTTCTAACTCTAAGATTGGCCCCTTTACCCCCTAGAGATGTTATTTTTAGGAAAGCTGATGGAGCATGGGGTGTAGCCTCAAAGTATTTCTATACTCAGTAGCTCTGAGTAAGAAGAGAATCCCATTTTGTATCCTCCTCATGAACTCCTCCAGGATCAAGTTGAAGGTGAAAGACTTTCCTCACAGGAAGTTCTTGCCATTTATAAAGACTATTCCTTTCGTCACTTCTTGTGCCTTCCTCCCACTTTATGTGTACCAATTACAGCTAAAGCTTTGCTTAGGACGGCCCAGGAGGCAGTCAGTCGATTTTGATTCATCACCTACTATCACACATGTGAGTCACAGACCTCTCCCACTTAAGAATAATTGGGGTGTATATGCTTCTGGGCAGGGGAGAGTTAATCCCATCTTCACAATATGTATATAAATCTGGATGGGATCATTGGATTTGACAATTTCCCAACATCTGGTGAATATTTTCCCATGTGTGCCAGTGCATTTATCTGTGCCAGAGAGTATATTACTGTTCTGGAATGAGTGTGCCTCTCTTTCTTTTGTTGTATAGATGTACAATTTCTCTATATCCCTTGTCTCTGCACATCCTCTGTGTCTTTGCACCTCTATTTTTACTAGTTTGGGCTAGCCTTACACCTAGGCTGCAAAGTAGATGGCAGCCTAGATGATGTTATTTCAGGGCCACCAGGAATATCTTAGCTACCTATTCACTGACACTGGAAATTCTTGAATGAGATCTCTGCATATTAATAGGAATTAAAACCTTAAACCAAAGGAATGAAAAGGTATTGCTTGGTCCTGCCAGTGTTACTATAGCATGAATGAAATTTAGAAGAGCCTCTCCTAAGAGTATATTTTGATGAAGGAAGATAAAGAAAAGAAGTGTGGGCACGAGAGTCCATCTAACCCAAACCTTCCTTTAATAATATATTATAATTCTATACCACTTGACAACTTACAAAGCACTTTCTTCACAACCAGCCTGTTAGGGAGATGGGGTAGGTATTTACATAACTTTATGAAATTGTGTTTCAGAAAAGCTAAATGCCTTTGTGCCATTAAAAAATCCTTTTTTATCATTTATTCATTTTAAAATATTTTGTTTTGATACAAAAGACTCTTCCTAACAAGTACACAGAGAATTTTGTATCCCTATCATTACCAAATGCCTTTCTATGATAATAGTTAAGCAAAATCACTGAATAGAGTCATTGCAACTGATAGCACATGTCACTTTCTACCTTTGTAGTTTACTTTTTATTCACAGGGGAAAAGACTATGATTTCAAATAACTTGAAACTGATTGTTAAATGCAAAAGGAATGTGTGCTTTCACTTAAAATACTTGGGTACCAACACCCTACATTTAAGTGACTTAAGTCTTGCTGCCTTTTAGTGTTGTCTTTGTTTGTGGAATGGCAAACATTGGGCATATCATTTTTTGGCTCCTTCCTCACTTTGCATCATTTAGAATTATATATTTAGAGCTGGAAGAGAATCTGTTGTTGTTTAGATATATTTGGTTTTGTCTGACTTTTTGTGACCACTTTTGGAGTTTTCTTGGCAAAGATACTGGAATGGTTTGCCACTTATTTTTCCAGCACATTTTACAAATGAGGAAACTGAGACAAATAGGGTTAAGTGACTTGCCTAGGGTCACATAGCTAGTAAGTATCTCACAAAGATGAATCTTCTTGACTCCTAGTACAGAAATCTATCCACTGTACCACCTAGCTGCCTGGGAACTTAGAAGTCTTTTAATTCAACTTCCTCATTTTATATGAATCTCAGCTGAGATTTTTCTGTTGGCCAAAAGCAATCAGGCTTTGTTGATGACAAATATGCCTAAGAAAGCTAGGAATGTGGACTAGGCTGATATGGAGCATTAACCTTGTAACCCTGGTTTATCTCTTGTTTTGATTCAAATACATTTGCGTGATAATTCTGAGTGGATTTGGGCAGTGCCTAAAACTGTCCTCTAGCCCTACATAACCATCTAGCTTAAAATGAGATGGTAATTTATTTTTTTCTTTCAGTGACTTATTTATTTTTAATTTTTATTTTGAATATTTTCCCATAGTTACATATTTCATGTTCTTTCCCTCTCCCCCAAGTCCCCTTAACCCCCCTTAGCCGACACACAATTCCATTGGGTTTTACATGTATCATTGATCAAAACCTAATTCCATATTATTGATAGTTGGACTAGAGTTATCATTTAGTGTCTATATCCCCAATAATATCCCCAACAGTCCATGTGTTCAAGCAGTTGTTTTTCTTCTGTGTTTCTCCTCCCACAGTTCTTCCTCTGAATGTGGCTAGTTTTCTTTCTCATAAGTCCCTCAGCCTTGCTCTGGATCCTTGCATTGCTGCTAGTGGAGAAGTCTATTATGCTCGATTATACCACAGTGTATCAGTCTCTGTGTACAATGTTCTCCTGGATCTGCTCCTTTCACTCTGCGTCATTTCCTGGAGGTCATTCCAGTTCACATGGAATTCCTCCAGTTCTTTATTCCTTTGAGCACAATAGTATTCTATCACCAACAGATACCACAATTTGTTCAGCCATTCCCCAATCGAAGGACATTCTCTCATTTTCCAATTTTTTTTGCCACCACAAAGAGAGTGGCTATAAATATTTTTGTATAAGTCTTTTTCCTTATTATCTCTTTGGGGTATAAACCCAGCAGTGGTATGGCTGAATCAAAAGGCAGATAGTCTTTTAAAGCCCTTTGAGCATAGTTCCAAATTGCCATCCAGAATGGTTGGATCAGTTCACAACTCCACCAGCAATGCATTAATGTCCCAATTTTGCCACATCTCCTCCAACATTCATTACTCTCCCTTGTTGTCATTTTAGCCAATCTGCTAGGTGTGAGGTGATAACTCAGATTTATTTTGATTTGCATTTCTTTAATTATTAGAGATTTAGAACACTTTCTCATGTGCTTATTGATACTTTTGATTTCTTTATCTGAAAATTGCCTATTCATATCCCTTGCCTATTTATCACTTGGGAGATGGCTTGATTTTTTTTTTGTACAACTGATTTAGCTCCTTGTATATTTGAGTAATTGGACCTTTGTCTGAGTTTTTTGTTATAAAGATCTTTCCCAATTTGTTGCTTCCCTTCTAATTTTGGCAGCATTGGTTTTGTCTGTACAAAACCTTTTTAGTTTATAGATGATAATTTATAATGGAAAACTTTGATCTCTATAGAATTGGAATTAAAAAAAGAAGAAAGATTTAATCTTAGCCTGGGAAACTAGGTAATACAGTGGATTGAAAACTGGGCTTGTAGTCAGGATGATATGAGTTCACATCTGGCTGCAGACATTTACTAGCTGTGTCACCCTAGCAAGTCATTTAACTTTTTTTGCCTCAATTCCTCATCTATGTAAGGGGACACACTGGAGTAGGAAATGACAACTCTCTCTTTTCTTTGCTAAGAAATCCCATATGGGATCACATAGAGTCATACACAACTGAACAACAATAAGTCTTAGCCTAAGAACACCCTGTCCAGCTTTTGTTAGTTGAGTATAGTGACTATGAATAAAAAGTTACCAGTCTGACTTTATTAGAGATAAATACTATACCCTAGCCAACTGAAGATAAAATGGCTTAGATGGACTTAAAGAAATAAGCCCAGAAAAATAGTGTCAGAAAGGAAAGCTCAAGAGACCAGCAGGACAAAAGGACCACCAGGGACTTTATAGAACCAAAAGAAACCATCAAAACTTTGTAAGATTTAAATTAATGAGCAATACTTCAAGTATTACTTTTATAAAGTTTATTATTTGACAAAATAGAACCACGAGATTAAGTTTTTCTGCCTGCTCAAAATCCCCGTTCCACCAAAGCAGACAAAGGAAGAAAAGCAAGCAAGAGGCGGGGCTATACCCAATTTATATCCTGTCTATGTCAACAGGGAATGACAGGAAGTGAGTAGGGTGCTGGGAATTGTGGTTTTGCTATGGATCATAGTTTTGCTGGGGATCGTAGATTTTAGGGTAACAGATTCTAATTACACAATCCCCCTTGGGATCTTTTTGGAGACTAGTCTCCCCAATGGATCATGTAAACATAACCAATTTATAAATTACAATAATTTGGGGATAAAAAGGAAAGAGAACAAAACCAATAATTGCTAGGTGTATTGACAGAAAGCCAATTAGGGGGCAGTCCCCTTTGACATAAGAGTATACATCACTTGGATTCATTCAGGTAGCCACTGAAGCTCATGGCTTTTCATCTTGGCTGAAATGCTCCCTCTTGGGGGCCATTTAGGGATATAATGCCCCTTAGGAAAACTTTATAAAACTATAACCCATCAAGGGGTAACCAACCCCTTAGTTTTGCTCTCTCTCTCTTCTATTTCCCTCTTATCTCTAACTATTATAGTTTCCTCTTAGAAGGTGCAATGTTGTATGTACCTAAAGTTTGAAGATTTTTAGGGATACAAGATGATTATGTCAAATGATCCATTGGGGGAGACTAGTCTCCCAAAGGATCACAGGGGGGATTGTGAGGATGGGATTAACTCTCCCCTGCCTATTTTTAGATTTAATCACCAGAAGTGTATACACCCCATTTTATCCTTAAATGGGGGAGGTTTATGACCCTCATGTGCTAAAGTGGGTGACGAATCAGAAAGGACTGACTGCCACCTGGGCAGTCCTAAGCAAAGCTAAAGCTACAATTAGTCCATGTAAAGTGGAAGGAATGCACAGGAAGTGACTCAAAGAAGCATCTCTAAAAGCAATTGCAACTTCCTGTGAGAAGCAGTTCTTCAGAGTTTGAGTTCAAGGCTGGTGAAGAATCTTCTTTGTGGACCTGAGACTCTGAAATTTGGTGAGACTGTTCTTGAATCTCTTCTCCCTTTGAACTACCATGTGGTTGAGTGAAAAGGCTGACTTCTTTCCTGACTTTCTGGAGAGACAAGTCTGTGGAGAGGCTTCTGTTTTGGAGAAGACCTTGTGGCTGGAACCCTTGCTTAGTTTACCTCTGGGCCCCCCTTTGCTGGAGTGTCTGAAGCCCTGCCTGGTTTGAAACAGACCAGAGTAATTATCTACTTTCTCTCATTACCCTTACTTTTTCTCTTTCTCCTTTTTGTAAATAAATTGCCATAAAAAGTCATTCTGACTTTGAGTAATATATTTTTGGTGACCAAATTTTTATATTTAGCCCAACCTTAATTTTTTTTAACCTTTCCAACCTAGAACAAGTGGAGCAATATTTGGGAAACGGGATACTATGGAACCCTCCCAGGGGTCATTGAAATCCAATAGAATACACAGAAGGGAATGTTCCAAGCAAGAGTTCTATTGCAAATCTGCTAAGAGCAATTTCATTATGAACTAATGTATCTTTCAACTGACTAGAGAAAAATAAACACATTTGTGGATGTATAAGTTTGAGTGGACACAGACTCAAAGGGTATACCTTGAATCTAGGGTTGTTATTTGGGTGTGGGTCACAGTTAGAGGGATATGCTCCAAGTGTTAAATAATAAGAAGAAATGAATGGGCTCATGGAGGTAAAATGATTTGCCAAAAGAACCACATTGGAAGAACTGGGATTTAAACCTAGGTGACTCTAAATCTAATTTTCTTTCCATTCTACCCCACTCTTGAATTAAGATCACATAATAAATTGTTACTCCATCTCCTTACTCGGATATAACTCTAGCCTGTCACGCTTCATTCAATCTCCCCCTTGTTTCTATGCAGCCATATTCATCATTCCTGACAGAGCAATAATCCATCATCAGATTTGCATACCACAACTTGTTTAAACATAAAGCATTTATCCTGTTCTTTTTTCTTTTACACATAATGCTGATTCTTTTTGCACACACTTTTCTCATTGAAAAGATTTTCTGCAAAAGTGTTTATACATACTTTTCTTTTTATTTTCTTATCTTTTTTTATTGTCACTAGCCTCCTTGAAAATATAAATCCAGGTGACTCACTGGATTGAGAGAGTCAAGCTTGGAGATGAGAGGTTCTGGATTTAAATCTGGCCTCACATACTTCATAGCTATGTGACCCTGGGCAAGTCACTTAAAAGTTTAAAAGTAGATTTGTGTAAGCATGTTAGGGAAAGCCTTTGCTAGAAGTCATGGACATTCTGAATAGAATGCAGGGGGTAGGGAGGAGAGTGCTGAGCAACAGACAGACTGCTGTGCTATGAGGGGTTCAGAGCAGAAGTGCAATCTGCAGTCCCTTTTGACCTGGGATCTTGGAGAGTGGTGAAGGTTGAAAAGGCAGAAGACATCAATCCTGTAAGTCAACTCTGAGTAGGGAAGTGGCCTGTGATCTTGTGGACAATTTGCAAACATCTCTCCCTACCTGGTTACTTTGGATCATTGGCTGTGGAAGAGTTGGTTCCTGGTATCCTGAAGACATCTCTGGAACAGTTGTGAGACCCCAAATTCAAGCCCTCTTCCTCAGGTCCTTAGCCAAGCTATCAAAACCTGGCAGTAGCCATATTGGCTAAGGAACTTAACTTTTTTGACTCTAGTCCTGGGCAGTTAGATATAGTTTCACCTAACCCCCTCTCCCATCCTCTCATATTACAATTAAATTGTTTCCCTGTGTGTTTTCTAGCACTTTAAAGTCCTCATTGAATGTATTTAACACTTTGAAGTTAATCCAGGCTGGGTGGGCAGAGTGACAGTTAGTCAGGCTTAACTGCCATTTCTGTCAATGGTCATTCCCCTTATAGATAAACCTGGTTCCCTGGCTTGTAAAGTCTTACCCATTGTCCCTTCCTGTCTCCTATCCAACCCACTGAACCCACAAATAATATTTAAGTTAACTCCCCTGGTTTTCCCCATAATACATCTAATTGCCTAGCACTTACCATTCTTCTACCTTGGAACCAATACTTGGTATCAGTTCTAAGACAGAAGGTAAAGGTCTAAATATATAGATCTGTAGATACATACACACATAAATCTAATATGGAATCTCTGAGGGAAAAGGTATGAACATTTTAGTTTTTTGGTTTTTTTTTGCATGATTCTAAATCCTCTTTAAGAAGGGTTAGACCAATTCACAGTTCCTTCACCAATGAATTAGTATGCTTATTATCTTCCTGAGGGAAGACTGTAGCCAATTCAATAGCATATTTTCCTAATTTTCTCATCTTTGCTAATATTATGGTTTTGAGATAATTACTCAGAGTTGTTTTAATTTGTATTTCTCTGCTTATTAGTGATTGTGAGTACTTTTTTAGCTGGTTGTTAATAATTTGCATTTCTTTAGAAAATTATTTATATCTTTTGGCAATAAAGCTATTGAAAAATGTTCTAAGTCTCATATATGTGTCAATTTTGTATAGATTTGTGATGCTAGACTTTATTGGAAATGTTAAATGAACATTTCTTTTTCCTGAATCCATATATTTTCTGCTAATTCTAACAGTGTTGATTCTATTTGTACAAAAGTTTTATAATTTTATTTTACTGAAATTCTTTATTTTATCTTTTAAGTCTCCATGCCATGCCTGGTTATAAATTTCTTTCCTATCTGCAGTTGTGAAAGAGATGACTTTCTATATCAGTGATTCCCAAAGTGGGCGCTACCACCCCCTGGTGGGTGCTGCAGCAATCCAGAGAGTTGGTGATGGCCACACGTGTATTTATCTTTCCTATTAATTGCTATTAAAATAAAAAAAATAATTTCCAGGGGGCTAAGTAATAAAAGGGGGTGGTAGGCCAAAAAAGTTTGGGAAGCACTGTTCTATATTTTTCTAACTGTATGGCAAAACTTTTAAATATTTTGATTGTTTGTCCATTTGAAATTTTTTGTGGTGTGTGATCTAAGATTATGGTCTACTAAGCTTTCTGATTTTCAAAGCAGTTATATTAAATAAATAGTCCCTACCCTAGTGGTTTGTATTCTTTAAAAAAAAAACACAACTCACTAATTAATTAATTAAGAATATTTTCCCTTGGTTACATGATTCATGTTCTTTCCCTCCCTTATTTCCTCCCCTCTCCCATAGACAACAAGCAATTCCACTGGGTTTTACAAGTATCATTGATCAAGACCTATTTCCATATTATTAATGTTTGCAATAGAGTGATCGATTAGTCTATATCCCCAATCATATCCCCATCGAACCATGTGATCAAGCAAATGTTTTTCTTCTATGTTTCTACTTCCACAGTTCTTTCTCTGGATGTGGATAGTGTTCTTTCTCATAAGTCCCTCTGGATTGCATTGTATCATTGCATTGCTTCTAGTAAAGAAGTCTATTACATTGGATTGTACCATAGTGTATCGGTCTCTGTGTATAATGTTCTCCTGGATCTGCTCCTTTCACTCTGCATCAATTCCTGGAGGTCATATCCAGTTCACATGATGATCCAATTCCAGATCATCTTTCCTTTGGGCACAATAGTATTCCATCACCACCAGATAACCACAATTTGTTTAGTCATTCCCCAATTGAAGGGTATCCCCTCATTTTCCAATTTTTTGCCAAGTGGTTTGTATTCTTACATTTATCAGTTACTAGATCAGTGTATATATCTGTTTCAACAGCAGGTATTCCACTGATCAACTTTTCCATTTTATAATATAATCTGGGATTTTATAACGCCAAATCCACTTCATTCCTAATTTTTAGAATTGTTTCTCTTGATGGTCTTGACTCTTTGCTTCTCTATATTAATTTTCCTTTTACTTATTTTGCTCAATTCTATAAAGTATAATCTGATTGGCATTACAGTAAATCTGATGATTAATTGGGGCAATATAATCATTGTTACTATTCAGCCTCAGATAAATAAATATTCCATATTCCTCCATTTATTGAGATTTTCCTTTGCCTTTGTAAACTTTTAATGTTTCATTTATATATCAGTAGACTATCTTAGTACCCAGTTATGTTTTATTATTTTAAATATAATTTATCTTCCTCCAGGCTTTTTGTTAATAAAACAATTGCTCATTATTTTTGCAGATTTATTTTGTATCTTCTACTTTATTGAAGATTTTGCATCCTGCTTTTTGTTAAATCTCTAGTTTTCCAAGTAATTCCTTATATCATCTACAGATAGATAATTTTGCCTCATTTTTGCTTATGATTATTCCCTACAGTTTTTTTCTTGTCATCCCTATAGGTAGCATTTTTAGGATCATGTTAAGTAGTATTAGATGTTATTGGGTTCATATTGGAAACATTTCAAATATTTCTCCATTGCAAATAATATTTCTCAATAAGGAAAATATTATTCAAAATGTATGTTCCAGCCATGGTTTATAAAGCAAAGTAAGGTTAGTCTGGCATGATATGTTATTAATGAAGTCATATCAATTGTTTGCAATTAATATTTCTTCTTCTTCTGGTTTCTGATTGTTTACGAAGTCTTTTTTAACAATACATTCTAGAATTTACCAACAACTGAAATCAAGATAACTGGTCTATAGTTTGCAGATTCCATTCTATTCCTTTTTTTAAAAATCAGAACTTTTTTTTTTAAACATTTTCCATGATCTTCCAAATATTATCAGTAGTGGCTCAGCAATCTCATCCAATAAGTTCTTTCAGAATCTGAGGAAGTAGTTCATCTGGGCTGAGGGACTAGCATTCGTTAAAGGAATCAGAGTTCTCTTTTAATATCTCGTTTTTATTGGGTAGTCATTTTTTCACGACCTTTCTCATCTAAAAGTTGTTCTACTTGGGAGAGGAGATGGAAGCAAAATAAGAATTGAGAATTCTGCCCTCTCTTATAAGATATTGTTGTTCCATCTATCTTGACCAGTAGTCCTGTTCCTTCTTTGATACCCTGCTTTCCTCCAACAGTTAAAAACTCCCATCCCCACCCCTTTTTGCTGTCTTAGCTCTTCTTCAGCATTCTGGACACTATTTTTATGGGACATGTGATGCTTTTCGTATTCATACTCTATTACTCTTGTTTCCATTTCCTGCTCATATCTTTTAAAATATCTAAGTTGGTTACTGAGTTATCTGTGTATCTACATTGGTTTCTTCAAACATCTCCAATTTATCCTTATCATGAGAATTATTTTCTTATTTTATTTACTGGAATTGAATGCAAAAAGCCATTTTCATCCTTGGTTTTCTTCAGAACAATCATGAAAAGGACATGATCACAATCATGTAGAGAAAAAGAAAATTTAAAAGGAAGCTGATCTTTCAGCAATTATGATGACTGATCAATCCTATTCCCAGAGAACAGATGAAGCATATTTCCCTTCTCTTGGCAAAGAAGTGCATGACCATAAGGGCAAGGTGCTCCACACTCTCAAATAGTTACCTACTTGGTAGTCTTTGCTGAACTATTTTCCTTTGTTAGGAGCAAGGATACAGTGCTCTAGAGAGGAGAACAGCGCTTACACTTTATATCTAGAGTTTGGCAGAATGACTTTCACAATTTTTGAAATCGTTTATATGGCATAGGGACTATTTGGTTTATTATGTGGCATAAAAACAATAGGCGTAAAAACAAACAAACAAACAAACCAGGCATCAATAAAACTTTTGGCTTTTTAAAAAAGAGATTAAGTGACCATTTTGAAGATCCATCTTTTCTCATGGAGTATGCTCACTTTTTTTTTGCAAGATATGTTACTATTATGATTTTTTTTTTACATTTTTAAACCCTTAACTTCTGTGTATTGGCTCCTAGGTCAAAGAGTAGTAAGTGTGGGCAATGGGGGTCAAGTGACTTGCCCAGGGTCACACAGCTGGGAAGTGTCTGAGGCCGGATTTGAACCTAGGACCTCCCATCTCTAGGCCTGACTTTCAATCCACTGAGCTACCCAGCTGCCCCCAAGATATGTTATTTTGAGAGTGCAAGCTGGTTTTCTTTTCAGTTTATATCAGTTTGTGCTGGCACTTGGCAGTTTCATTCATTTCTAATTGTAGTGTATAATTTGCCCTGATGTTCCTTGATATATGAATTGCCTACTCTGGAATGCATTCAAGATATTTTCTCTGATGCTGAAACTGGAACTTGGAGACTGCATTTCTCAGTAAGCTAAAATTGGGGCCCCTTTTTAACAGTGTCATGTGAATTCTATTTATCTGGATTTTGTCTTCTATTTCCAATACTTCTTGGCAATTTTCTTATAAGATTTTCTAAAATATGGTAGTTAGCTCTTTTGTTTTATCCTGTTTTGGGGAGGTCAAAAATTCTCATTTGTTTCATTGAGTTCTGGTCAGTTACTTTTGTTTGTAGATAACTTTTGTTCTTCCAGTTTTGTTTTAATTTTTTTTTCTAGTATTTGTTGTTCCATTTCTGCATGTTAGGATTCTTCCTGCCATTATCCAATCAAATATTGATTTATTAAGATTTTTCTACTCTATGCTCCAAACTGTGAATTCTCCTATCCTTTCAAATTCTTCTTTAACTACTCAAGTTTTTTTCCTTAGAGTTTCCTCCAGCTATTTTATTAAGGATTTAAATTGCTCTGGTGGGTTATCCTATTCTCAATGTGCAATATTATTATTTTAGCACTATTCCTTTCTTCTAGAAATTTCTTCTTTTTTGTTTGCTAATAATTTTATTCTGTATAATATTTTGGTCATATCATATTTTATTTTATTTTAATTATTATTTTTAAAATATTTTTCCTTGTTTATATGATTCATTTTCTTTCCCTCTCCTTTTCTTTTCCCCCTCCCAGAGCTGACAAGCAATTCTACTGGGTTGTACAAATGTTATCACTTGATACCTATTTCCATATTATTCATTTTTGCTATCATATCATATTTTAAACACTGTCACTTTCTAATAAACTCCAATAGAACATTCCTTTGGGGAAAAAACCCCCACCAAATTGGGCAAAATAAGTCATCACTTCAAGCATATCTGACAGCATAGGCAATATTCCATACTTGTAGTTTACAACCTCTCGCTAGAGAGGAATGCATGCTTCATCTGCTAGTCTTCTGAAACTAATATTGGTCACTGCATTTTATCCAAATTCTGACATTTTTTAATGTTTTCACTTATATTATCATGGGTCATGTATATTGGCATTGCCTTTTTTGTTTCCTTAGTTCATACAAATCTTCTCTTGTTCCTCTGAATTCTTCCACTGAAATCTTATAGCACAATAATATTCCATTCCATTTGATAATTCAACTGTTCTCCAAATTGTGGACACCTGTTTTAAAGTTTTTTGTTTTTGTTTTTGTTTTTTGCTAACACAAGAAATGATGCTTTGAATATTTGGTGTAGCTGTCTTTAATCCTCCTTGGGATATGTGCCCAAGAGTGATACTGTTGGGTCAAAGGGTGTGAAAAGTTTGGTAATTTTTCTCACACAATTCCAAATCTTTTTCCAGATTGGCTGGAAGCTAATCAGCTAAGTCAATACTATATTGGCTACAGTCTTCTTATAGCCTTTCCAGGTCAATGAGTGTAAAGTGAAACCTCAAAGTGGTTTTAATTTGTGTTTCTTTTAATTTTATTGATTTGGAGGATTTGGCTTTCATAGAGTTATATATGGTTTGCATATCTTATTTTGAAAATTATTTATGTTCTTTGGCCATTTGTTACTGAGGAATGGCTCTTAAGCTTTACATATTTTCAGCAATTCCCCACAAATCTTCAATATCCAATATAGATCACAAATGTTTTATCCAGAGACCTTCTTTCCCCATTTGACTGCTTTTCTTATTCTACTTACATTGATTGTTTACCTAAGCTTTGTAATTGAATGTAAATGAAATGAAACAATCTCTGTGTGTGTGTGTGTGTGTGTGTGTGTGTGTGTGTGTGTGTGTGTGTGTGATTTCCCTGTTTGGTTGTGGATTTTTCTCTCAGTCATACTTATAAAAGATGCTTTTTTCACTTCTGATTTTTTATTTAATACCACCTTTTACATTTGGACTGTGTATCCTTTTGGGACGTTCTGGGTATGTAGGACAATTGCAGGTTTAAACATATTTTCTTTGAAATTGCTTTCTAATTTTCCTAGCAGTCCTTGTCAAATAAAGAGCTCTTTCCCTGGTTGTTTTTGTTCTGTGCTTATTTAACCCATGTTAATTTGTTTCTAGGTCTTGTTTATTCTGTTCAAGGCCTCATTTACTTTGACCCCATGGTATTTACTCTTTGATTTAGGATGTCTTTTTTTGGCTTATGCATTTCTTTGTTTGTTTTTTTTTTTTGTTTTTTCCACAAGGTCTATTTTGTAAGGATTTCTTTCCTCCTTCACATCCCCATTTTTGTTGATATTTTATATATTAGTCATACTCACTTCTTGTTGTCTTAAGGCATTATGGGAGAACTGGGCTTGGGCAAGACTATTTATTCACTTTTCTGATTTTTATTCATGTCTCTACACCCTACTCAGATCATATCTTTATTCTTTCTATTGAATAAAATAGCCATTACTG
>NC_058130.1:165293311-165321524 GCF_016433145.1 Gracilinanus agilis
AGAGAGAGAGAGAGAGAGAGAGAGAGAGAGAGAGAGAGAGAGAGAGAGAGAGAGAGAGAGTGAGTGAGTGTCAGGCCTAGAGAAAGGAGGGGTCTTGGCTTTAAATCTGGCTTCAACTATTTCCTGTGTGACCCTGGGCAAGTCACTGAATCCCAGTTGCCTAGACTCTTCTGCCTCAAAACTGATTCTTAGTATCAATTCTAAGATGGTAAGGATTTTAAAAATAAAATAATGTATTATAACAAAACCCTACCTTAAATCTCAAATGCCCATTTTAATTACCATTTGGTCAACTACCTACCCACCTGTAACATCTTTCCATTGGAACTAACTGCCACTGGTAACATTATTTCAAGTATTATGTTTCAGAGAACTAATTAACAACATTGGGGCATACCTATATTTGTTTGAAGGCAACTATATATCCATAATGTGTATTCAATGCTCATCTTGGACTATAGGAGATGTATTAAAGAAATAGATTTACCGGCATTGGACTTTGTCTTGTAATGGTTTCAAATTTATTTTATTTTCCTGTCCTTTTAGAATGCAATATAGGCCACTGGAAGAAGGCTTGGTATGAATTTTAAAGAGAAACAAAGTGTAGAATTTTAGAGCAGAAAGGAAATTTCAGGATAATCTAGTCTAAATCTTTCTACCCCCTTATAGATTAGGAATTTGAACTTCTAGAATTCTGGTAAAGTTATTTTTTGGAATTTGTTTCACTGATACTTTTTGGTTTTACACCATAATTAAAAAACAAACAAACAATCATTACCTTCCTTGTTCGAATCAGATCCAAGTATCAGTTTCAAAGCAGAAGAGCACCAAGGGCTAGGCAATTGGGGTTAAAGTGACTTGGGCAGGAAATATCTGAGGCCAAATTTGAATTTATGCTACAGCTTGGTCATCTGTTCCCCAATTAATGGGTCTCCATTTTATTTCCAGATATTGTCATTGTTTTGCTACAAAAAGGGCTGCTGTGAATATGTTGCTCTAAAGAGGATATTTCTTTGGGGTATTAACCGCTTTGGAGTCTATGCCCAATAGTAGATTATGAAGTAAACTGCAGTGGTTCCCAAACTTTTTTGGCCTACCGCCCCCTTTCCAGAAAAAATATTACTTAGCGCCCCCTGAAAATTAGGAAACTATTTATTGAACTCAGAATAGATTGCAATACAAAAAAAAGTGTGGCCTTCACCACTTCCCTGGATCACTACAGCATCCACCAGGGGGTAAAGTGATATGATCAGTTTAGTGAATTTTTCCCCTCCTTTTTTAAGCCCCTACCTCCTATCTTAATATCAATTCTAAGGCAGAAGAACAGCAAAGGCTTGGCAATTTCATTTCCCTTTAACCCCTTCCTCCTCATTCCATCCCATCTCCATGGAACTCAGCCTTATATCAAAGAAAAATCAACTTCCAGAGTGACTATACTAAAAGTCTATTCTACACCTGTAGCCCCCCGCCCCCTTTCCCTATTGAAAGCAGGCAGAGGTGTTTCATCATCATCTTGCTGGTGTTTGGTGTTTTTGTCACTTATTTTTTTGTAGTCACTATGTATATTATTCTTTCGGCTTTGCTTTCTTTGCTCCAAATCACTCATAGAAGGCATCCCATGTTTCTTTGAATCTTCCTATTGTCATTTCTTACAATACAACAATATTCAATTCCATTCATATATCCATGAGCATGCTGGAGCTGGGCTTGTTCTTAAAATATTCAATGCTTTTATACCTTGGAAATCGGAATCAGCAAGTGCCACAAAATCAAGACTTGATTTATTGTTTTGTTGATTTCTAGACTTCAGAAAATGATGGAGAAAGTGTTAATAATACAGATTAAACTAAAGAGTATGTCATGAGTGGTTTTTTTTTTTAATTTTTGAAGAGCTAGTTGTTAAAAAACATTTACTTAGCACACTACTGTGTATACCACAATTTGTTCAGTCATTCCCCAATTGATTGATTGGTCTCCATTTTATTTCCAGTTGTTTTGCTACCATAAACAGTGCTGCTATGAATATTTTGCTCTGAAGAGGATCTTTCTAGCATTAACCCCTTTGGGGCCTATGCCCAGTAGTAGATTATAAGATGAAGTAATATAAACAGTTCAGTGATTTTTGTTTTCTTTTTAAACCCTTATCTTCTGTCTTAGTATCAATTCTAAGAAAGAAGAAGGACAAGGACTACATAATTCAGGTTAAGTGACTTGCACAGGTCACACAGCTAGGAAGTATCTAAAGTCAGATTTGAATCCAGGACTTCCTAACTCCAGGCCTGGCACTCTGGCCACTATGCTATCTAGCCATCCCATGAATTTTCTCAATAGGATTCCAAATTGTTTTCCAGAATGGTTGGACCAATTCATGATCAATCAATGACTATACATAGTGCTTCCTATGTTCCAGACACTAAGCTAAGTGCTAGGAGTACAAAAAAAAATAACAGTTCTTGCCCTCAAGGTGGTTACATGCTAATGGAAGAAACAATATGAACGTATAGAAGTGTATATATGGCATCGATAAAAGGTCGTTTGGGGGAGGAGAGCAGCAGTATCAGGAGGGATTAGGGATAGCTTCATGTAAAAGATGATATTGGAGCTGCCTTTTTTAAAAAAATCCTTACCTTCTTTCTTAGAATCAATAATAAGTATCATTTCCAAGGCAGAAGTGTCGTAAGGGCTAGGCAATTGAGGTTAGTGTTCTGTCCAGGGCTAGGAAGCATCTGAGGTCAAATTTGAACCCAGGACCTCCCATGTGCAGACCTGATTCTCTAACCACTGAGCCACTTAACTGCCTCTTGAGTTGAGTTTTGAAGGAAGCCAAGGATTCCATGAGTCAAAGGCAGGGAAGGAGTACATTCCAGGGATATGAGACCGCCAGCCCAAAGTCACTGAGGCAGGAGATAGACATGGAGGCCCTTAGAGTTAGATCACAGAGTGTAAGGAAAGGAGTAACATGGGAAAGGACTGAAAAGGGGAAGAACACAGGTTTGGGGAGAGATTTAAATGTCAAGAAAATTTCTATTTTTAGATCTTGATCAATGACACATATAAAACCCAGAGGGTTGGGAGGATGGAAGGGAAAGAACATGCATCATGTGACCCTGGAAAAATATTCTTAATCAATTAATTAAATAAAAATTTTCAAAGAAAAAAAGAAAAAAAGAAAGAGATAGAAATAAGGAAAATGGATAAATAAAGGATAGAAGAAGAGAGGAAAAAAGAAAATTTCTATTTTTTCCTAAAGGCACTGGGGAACCACTGAAGTTTCTTGAGAAGAGATGTGACATGATCAGGCTTGTGCTTTAAGAAAATCACACTGGCAGCTGTGAATCAGGTTCATGCCATTTAAAAATTTTGTTCCTGCAATCACTTTATGTAATCATAATTTTCTGATTTATCTCTTTAATCTTCTCAACCTCTTCCTTGGCTAACCATTCTCCCCCAAACTATAGGTCTGAAAGTTACCTTATTCCATGATCCTTTTTTGTGGGGGACCTTTTATATTTAGGTAAAATGACTTTCCCAGGGTCATACAGCTGGTTAGTGGCAGGGCAAGTACCAGACTCCTACCTTGGAATTGACTGCTTTATCTACTACCACATTATGTTTCTTCTGAATCTGATCAAAGACTCTGATAGAGGAAGAGGATGGAGAAAGGGATAAAAAGGAGAAAATTGAGGTCTTTGATGTAGAGTGGGAGAAGGGTACAAGAAAGGTGAGGAGCACCGTTGTACTGTCTTTGAGCTCTGAAGCTAGGACCACCACACCGCAGAACTCCGACATGGTGGCCAGGCGCTAATGAGCAGACAGTTACCTTCTAGTTAGCAGATGTGAATTTCAAAACACTAATTTAGTTAAATTCAACAAACAAATGTTTGAACACCTACATATGTAAGCTACTGTGCTGGCACCATAGGGAATACAAAGATGAATAAGACATAGTTTCTTCCAGATCTTCTCAATTTCCTGACTTCAATGGGCTGGATTATAGTGAAATTTTGTGTGTGGTAAACACTTCATAATATTGTTAGACAGGAGATTTGCCATTCACAGCTTCTTCTGAAGGATTAAGAGCCACAGGAATGGCTTCCAAGTTGAATTTTGGGGTATGTATTTTTTTCTCCAGCCTCTACCTAGGGATGAGGAATGGGACTTGCCATAGTTTAAGAATGAGAACCCTCTGTGACACAACTTAAAGCCTCTCTGGCCTGGAAGTTTTTTTAAAAACTCACAGCTGCAAAGTTCATGCACAGAGAGGATCTAGTGCAGGGGTCAGCAACGTATGGCTCTCGAGCCATATCTGGCTCTTTTGAGGGCCAGATACGGCTCCTTCTGCAGGAGCCACAAAGTCAATTTTTTTTTCAGGCGCTGTTACAGGAGCGCGCACTGTGAGCACTGTACGGCTCTCACGAAATTACATTTTAAAAAATGTGGCGTTTTATGGCTCTCACGGCCAAAAAGGTTGCCAACCCCTGATCTAGTGGATATGTTCCGTGGGTCAACTAAATAGCTAGAGTTCAAAGGATTCAGCGTGCTGAGTCAAAAGGTCAGAAGCAGAAAGCATTGACCAGATGTTGTACCAAGAATTGGTACCAGGATGATGGTTCAAGGAATTAAGCCCTGCAAATGGCCCAAAGGTCAGCAGAACTAGGACCCAGAGTTTGATACCAGTCTGATAATAAGGCTCCAAGTCCCACAAAAAGTTCCACCATTCAACTTCCTGTAGAGTGCCTGAATCTTTTCTGCCCGGCCTACCTTTCAGTTTCCCCCAAATTGTTTGCAGCTGGATAGCTTCCACCCCTATGAGTGGTGGCATTCATCTCTAAGGAAACAGTTATTTCTAAGCAGAGGGGAACATGGAGTTTGCCAGACTCATTTGGTGAGCTGTTGAGAAAATGTTTTGACTCTTAAAAATCTTAGTGAGCCAAGTTCCTTGCATCCAGCAGGTGCTTAGTAGTGCTTTGGAAGAAGCAATCTATTTGGAGTCATAGAACTTGAGTTCTAGCATTAACCTTCTCATTACCTGTGCAACTCTGAGCAAATCACTGAGCTTTTCTGGGGTCTAATTTTCTTATCTGAAAATAAGGGAATTGGACCAGATAACCTCTAAGGCCCTTTCTAGCTTTATATCTGTGATATAGATTATGATCCTGATGTTTCCCACATGCCAAGTGTTTATGAATGAATGAATGAGTGAGAGTGAGTAAGTGAAGTGAATGAAAAAGAAATTGCTTACTGTGTCAGCTAGTTGGAATCTGTCACAGTGACCCAGGATCCTTGGGTGTAGGTATGTCTCAGGCTCTAAAACTGTCATTACCAGTGCCTGATAAAGAATGACTTTGGATTCCATAGGAGAAAATCTTTTATAGTAAACGCCAAGAATCCATCTACCTTTGTTGACAGGATAGGAATTTTGTTGCATCAAATCCCATTTGAAGTGGACCCAGAAGCCTCTTGATTACATGGTGATTGTGTAGCAATAGTACTCACTATAACAGGATCTTTTGGAGGGAAGACTAGGCAAGGATTTTGTCAGATGGCTCCCAGAGACATTGTGGAACATTCCATTCTCAGCTCTGTCCCAGTGCAGAGAACTGCTAGGGGAGTGTGTTAAGAAGTGGGTTCTGCCAGGAGATCATTATACCCAGTAACTGAAATATTGTGGGACATTCAAATGTGATAGACTTAGCTACTCTCAGCAATACAATGATCCAGGACAATTCTGAGGGACTTGTGACAAAGAATGTTATCCACCTCTAAAGAAAGAACTGTTGGAGTGGAAATGCAGATGAAAACATATGATTTATCACTTGTTTATTTGGGTCTATGATTTGGGGTTTGGTTTTTATAAGATTACTCTCTTGCAAAAATGAATAATATGGAAATAGGTTTTGAGTGATAATACACGTATAACCCAGTGGAATTGTTTGTCATCGCCAGGAGGAGGGAGGGAAGAAAGGAAGGAGACAACATGAATCATGTAACTTCAGAAAACTTATGTGTAAATTTGTTACTGGAATAAAATAAAGACAAAACACAGTGGGGGTGGGAAGAAGTGGGTTCTGGGGATGCTACGTGGCTCAGTGGATTGAGATCCAGGTCTCGATATGGAAGGTCCTGGCTTCAAATCTGACTTCAGACATTTCCTAGCTGTGTGACCCTGGACAAGTCGCTTAACTCCCATTACCTAGCCCTTACTGCTCTTCTGCCTTCAAACTGATACACTGTACTAATTCTAAGATGGAAGATAAGAGTCTTTTAAAACAAGAAATGGGTACTCAGTGAATGAGTGAAAGTAAAAAAAAGATGATGTACAGTTTAGATGAGGTAGAATAGAATAGAGCAGAGAAAAAAGTAATAGGGAAGCCCACAGTGGTCATACAGACCACGACTAGCACTTATCATAGAGTAGAAAGAAGAAACAGGTTCATTAGTCACTTACCTGTTCTTAGTAGGTGGTCAATTGATAGTGGTCATTCTTGGTTTTTATTAGGTCTCTAGAGTGCTCAACCAGTCAAAGGAGTCACACTAGAGTACTCAGCCAATTTTAAAATGATGCCCCTAAATTTCCACAGTTTGGTAAAAGCCAAGTCCAAAAGGGCTATTCCAAAGTGGCCCAGCCACTAAATTGTAATTAGGTCCCAGAGCCAGAGGGGCCCTCAGGTTCACCTGTCCTAGAGGTGAAAGAGGTTTTGGGGGAACTGGAGGGAATGGGATGATACTGGCCCAACAAGAATGACTGACCCTTCACCCCAGGTTATGGTAATCCTCAAGCTGTTGAACCAAGTTCCTCACATTTTGTGATATAAGGGACTATTGTGATAACCAAGACCCAACAGGCTCCTTACCTCACCTACTCCTGCATATCACCCCAGAATTGTACCAGAACAAAGTGGGCGGCAGGTGCTGCTTTGGGCAACATACTGGCTGGGGAGAGGAATCTGTTTTGTATCTAATGCTATCAGTGAAGCATTCAATCCTGCCAGAGAGCCAAGAATAGGCAGGCCAGGCTACAAATGGGAGCCCTCAAATAGAGCAGCTTCCAGACCCAGAGTAGATAAGACCCTTCGAAGGAGCTCGGTGTCTGGGACCTCACTGTCCCCTCCCCCTAGAACAATTTCATATATATGTAATATGTTTATTTATTCATTTATTTATTTATCAGTTAAGATAGAAGATATAAAGTTTAGTAAATGTGAGTCACTAATGTTGCACTCTCTGAAGCAGATGCATTTTAAAACTCATCCCTGATTACAAATGGCTTTGTCCCCCTGCTAGCACATTTTAGGCATCTGAGAAATAGGGGAGGGATGTTTTGGTCACGTCCTCTATTTATAAGACTAGCCTTGGCCAAGTATTTAGCAGTCTAGGGAAATACCCTCTGACTTTGCTCATATTTTATCATCCTTTTTCACCTGTCTCTTCCTTCGTGGTTTTAAACTGACCAATTTTCCTAAGGAAAAACGTATCTTCTACCCAGAGCTCTTAAGAGTAATTAGGGTCTCAGACCTGAGCACTGGGGCTCAGATTCCAGTTCTGGGTTTGGCTGTGTCTCTCCTCTGACTTGACACCTTAGGTCTAGACTGCCTGTCATAATTCCAATTACCTTGCAGTCCAGCAAGACACAAGGGATTCAAGTGTTCTTTTTTTGTAATAACTGTTCTGGAAATTCTCTGGAGCAGGTGAGGCCTAAATGAGTTTCTTCCACCCCTGTGCACCTTACTCTTTGCCAGTTTCTTTATGCTTTCAGCATATTTGTGTTTGTGTGTGTGTTTTTAATCTCCTCATTCATGCTATTCATAGAAGGACAAAACAAACCACCACCTCCTTCCCCATATCTGGAGGATTCCCAGAACTCTGCCTTCCATCTCCATTCTCCTTTGCCTTCTCCACCTCAGAATAACCTCAATCTCACCAAATGCTCGACTGTGCTTAAGTAGAGTGGCCAAGCCCCAGGCCCAAATCACATCTGAGAATCATGAGACCTAGGAAAGAGAGCTCACTGAATCCCCCTCCCAGTGGGCAATTCACTCCCTCACTGAGCCCCTGAGGTGGACAAGGCTGATTGGAGCAGCAATAGTAAGAGAAAGTCACTGCCCAGCAACCACGAAAACCACTATCCCTTGGAAAATTCAGTAGAGGAACCTATGGCTGGATTCTTTCAGCCAAAGGACAGATGCTATTCGTTCAGGGTTGCAGCTGCTGATTTCTAGTTGGCTTAGTTGCATTCATAGGAACAGAACCAAGCCTATGCAAAAAAAATCTTTTTGCATATATATGTATATACATATATTCATTCATATGTAGCAGGGGTGATGTCTTCTTGGAGAACAAAGCCAAGGCCTGGTGCCAGTGTAGGTTGCTGGCCTGATGTGTTCTCTCACCACTTCCCGAACCTTACCCCAGGCTGTCCTCAGGCTGCTGGAGTTTCTCAGGACCCAGGCAGAGTTTGAATCCAGCCAGGAATCCCAGGACAGCAAAGCTGGCTTGGCAGCATTCACCCAGCGCATGGCTTTCCCTTCTGGCAAGGACAGGTGTAACATTTCCTCGTCTGATCCGTGTTTCCTGAGTACTTAGCCAACATTCTTGTAATTCTCTTGTATAGCGCCCATATAGGAGAACAGATATGAATTCCTGTATGATTGCATGGTAGCTGAACACTTACTTCCTAAGCCAACTTTGGCAAACCAAATAATACACTATTTGTTCTCAGCAGGAGGTTCCCATAAGAAACTCACTCCCTTTTCTCACCACAGCCTATTGTGGAGATGTTCCTGGGAAAAGGAGAACTGATATGTTCTTTCCAGTCACTAAAGACCAGTCCTTTCATGAATTTACCAACTGTTTGGATCCGGTTGTCTACACAGAGACCTGCCGTCTGCAGACTAATCACAGTGTCATTGAGTGGAGAGAGAGGGAGAGACAGATAGACAGAGAGGGAAGGAAGTAGGGAGAGAGGCAGAGGCAGAGACGGAGACAGAATATGTCTGGGTCTGTGTATGTTCATGCCATGAAAATGCTGAAGATATGACAGCTCTTCTCTAAGCAGTGATCTGGAGATTTAGAAACAGAGGAGGCAGCAGAGTTCTACTTTCTGAGCACTTTTAGAGAAAATCAATGATTTCAGCAGGCGTCTGCAGCAGGATCTGGTGGCAGTGTGCACAACAGAAGGGAGGAATAACAGAAGGGCCAAGGTGACCAAGATGAGGTTCCTATCTTCTTCATTCTCTGCAGCATCTTTATCACAATGCCCTCCATTCCTGAACAAGCCACATCCCTCTGGATGGAGAAGAAGCTGCCATGTCAGTAGTAGAAAAACCCTTCCAGATTAGAGAACCCTGTTTTTTTCTGTAGAAATCAGAAGAATATTGGGGGGGGGAATGCCCTCTGTGGGAAAAAACAACAAATGCCACATAGATGCCCAAGGTAGGATGTCAAGAGTTACTAAGAATAGTCATAAGGAAAAGCCTTGACCACAAAGAATGATCGCCTATTCCCTACTGATTGAGGAAAGGAACCATCACCAAAGCAACCCCCCCCTTTAAAACTGTCAATCAAGTCCATCTGTGACAAGTTTGGATCAGAACACTGTCCTTTGCCAGTTTGCTCTCTTTCCTCATTTTTCTTGTTGAATGAAACCAACCTTCCCGCCCAAACATAGTCAGGACAATTGCCTTCTGGTGGCTAAGCAGCTGATAACCCTTATCTCAGCTTTCTGGTGACTTACAGGATCTTACTAATTCCCTAAGCATGCCAGAGCCTTGGGATGGAGGAAGCAGTTGCCTGGAAACTCTTTTGTGATGAGGCTCGGCTTTGTGAGGAGGAACCCAGGAAGGAAAGAGCATCTTTTCTATCTTAGCCCCTCTGACTGTCCAGGTGGCATGACTGCTGCCGTTACCAAACCCAAACACTAGGGGCACCCCAACACCACATTTGTTTTAAATCTACCTCATCCAACCACATTGGGGGTAAGCACAATCTACTTTAGGTTCAGTTATCCTGCCTCCGTGGTGAAAGTGATCTTTACTTCCAGCGTCTCTGGCTTGGCATTGGCTGCTTTCATCAACTAGAAGCAGTCTGAAAGAAGAGTTTTTCCAAAATAAAATTATCGACGAAACTAAGAGAACACAAACATGACAATAAAAATGAGGAAAGAGACCAAACTGGCAAAGGACAGTGTTGTGATCCAAACTTGCCACAGATGGGCCTGATTGACAATTTTCAAGGGGCAGGGGGTGCCCTGGTGATGGTTCCTTTCCTTAATTATAGCCATGTATCATTCTTCCATATCATTTGCCATTGGTCAGGCTAGTATCCCTGCCCAAAGGAGTCAATGCTCTCATCTATAATACTGTTCTGATCTACTATCTAAACTCTGCCCCTCAGGTACCCATGCAGCCTCCATGGGGAATGCCATTTTTACTTCCAGCCTTTCTCATATGATGACATTAGCTTCTTTTATTATCCAGAAGTAATCTTCCTTTTCTTTCTATTTGAAAATCCCACTCTCTTAGATTGCTTCCTAATCTCCATTTCTAGTTTGAGAGAGACCTCTGGCTCTCAGTTCATTCATTCCTACAACAGAAATTCTCCTAGAATCACAGAACTGGAAGGGACCTAAAATACAATTTAATCTGATACTCTCATTTTCCAGATTAAAAAAGTAAGGGTCAGAGAATTTAAGTGATTTGCTAGATATCATAAAGGTTAGCCACAGAACCCAAATCTCCTGACGCCAAGACCATTTGCTCTTTCTACTAGTTTCTTCATGACTGATTTAGGAGTTTGATGAGTGAACATGTCTGCCAGTTTAGGTTACCAATTCCACCCACTACTATAATATGCTCT
Source organism: Gracilinanus agilis (assembly GCF_016433145.1). Classification (NCBI taxonomy): domain Eukaryota; kingdom Metazoa; phylum Chordata; class Mammalia; order Didelphimorphia; family Didelphidae; genus Gracilinanus; species Gracilinanus agilis. Next base: position 165,304,166 of record NC_058130.1, read on the forward strand.
CTAATGTCTCCTCAAGTCAAATGCCCACATTAAGAGTTGTTTTGTAGAATGAGATCTGATCTTCCATAATACTACAATCCATGAAATATATGTTAAAAGTAAGAGATTATCAAATTTGGCTCAGATACTTCCTAGTCATGTGACCCTAGGCAAGTCACTTAACTCTAATTGCCTAGCCCTTACCACTCTTTTGCCTTGTAACGGATACATAGTATGGATTCTGAGTCAGAAGGTAAGGGTTTAAAAAAAATAGATTAAATATCCACCAAGAAACCGGTGAGCTTGGGCATATGGAAAAGTGAAATATTTAGTGTCTACAGGCTTGGGAAGTAGAACATTCTTTGGCTTTCTCTTACTTAGCAAAAGAAAAAAACCAGCCCTCAGCTACCTGCATGAGAAGCTTTCTCCCAAAGGAGAAAGAGCAGAGGCAAGAAATCAGTGATTGGTTTGTAGTTAGCACCATACTGTATATTGCAATGAGCTACACCTTTAACCACCCAGGCCACCCAGCCCTTCATATGACCAAGATTTTGGCTGGAAGTCAGTAAGGAATAGTGGCAGAATGGAAAAGATTAAGGATCAGAATTGAGGATTAAGGGACAGAACAAAGGCACCCAGGCCTGGTGCTGTGATTCTGGACAAGATCACCTGTCTTAAAAGTACTTAAATTTTCTAATCTGTAAAACAGGAAAAACAATATCATTTCCACCTACTACATGGAATTGTTGTGAGAACCAATCCAACTTACGAAGCAATCAATATCAAATGAAATAAAAACTTTGAAAAGTAGAACATGATGTTAACATGAAGGGTTACCATTATTAGTAGTTGCAGGCAAGATAGCTCTGTGGATAAAGTGCCAGATCGAGAGATAGGATGTCCTGGGTTCCCATCTGGCCTGAGATACTTCCTAGCTGTGTGACCCTGGACAAGTCAATTGAGCCCAATTGCCTAGCTCTTTTGCCTTAGAACCAATACTTGATATGTATTCTAAGACTGAAAATAAGAGTTTCTAAAAAGTAGTTACAGGCAGACCAATGTGGTTAAAACAATAGTTTGAACCTGGATTATGCTATAGAAAAGAAAATGTGAGTATCGTGGGTATGTTACTTAGTGGTTTCTAGTCTATAGTTATCAGAACAACTGGATCTTAAAAACTAGATTCCTAGGTATAATTCCTAGGTATAATAATAATAGGACTACCTACAGGGTAAAGAGGAAGAGCTTCCTACAGTAGGAATAATCCCTAATCAAAGGACAATATACATAGATCTGGTCTGTGCTTTGAGAAAAGATAGTTGAGTAATGTGGTCCCCCTCCCATGCCCCCTTACCAGTCTCTCCATAAGGCAGCATCTTTCCAAGGGAGACCCAATGGGAAGGAGAGCCATATGAGGTCCCTAGGATAACCCTCTTGAAGGCTACTTGAAAAACATGCAAAGCATCTAGTATTTTATCTGAAGTATAGCTAAAGCCTCTGTGCTTTGTGTACCTAGAATCTCAGCCTTATTACCTACATGCTCTTTTGTCCCATCCAAAACAGTCTGTTTCAAAAGAATACAGAGCAAAGAGCAAGAGCAGAGCATAGGATGTTGCCTTCCTCTTCAGAAGAAAAAAAAAAAGGACAAGGAAATTCTGAACAGCAGCCTTAGAAGAAGATGTACACTGAGTGGAGCTGGGTAGAATTCACAATTCTTAAGAAAGATAAGCAAGTAAAGAACAGTGCTGAGCTCTGTTTACATTCCTTCACCAAACAGGAGAAAGCAGCCTTCCTCTGACACCTTTAAAGCTTCTGGAATTTCTGCGATCATTCTCTTATTTGTTACTGTTAATGTGTTTTCAATTGTCACTAGGAGAAAGTGAAGGTCAAGCTAGATGACTTGTGAGGTGCATTCTAACTCTTCGATTCTATGAAAAACCTTAGAATACCTCACAGGGCTGTGCAGCTGACTCAGGGACAAAAGGAGAGAGAGGAAATGGCAGGAAAAGCTGGGAGATTATGGTTACTATTCTGCAGGAGTCCAAAAAAACTGTTTGGAAGCAATAAATGCCAGCAGCAAAATGTAAAGCAGTCCAGTTCCTTAGGACTCAACAAAGAAAAGGGTAACAGAGGCACCAGTAGGACAACTAGATAGCTCAATGGATAGAGTGCCAGGTTTAGAGTCAGGAAGACTCATTTTCCTGAGTTTAAATCCAGCCTCAGAAACTTACTAGCTGTGTGACCCTGGGCAAGTCTCTTAATTCTATTTGTCTCTATTTCCTCATCTGTAAAATGAGCTGGAGAAGAAAATAGTAAACTCTTCCAGTATCTGCTAAGAAAAGCCCAAATGGAGTCACAAAGAGTCTGATGTGACTAATAGAGAACAATAGAGAATCACAGCTTCTCAGGAGACTTTTCCATTGGGAGACAGTCCATAGCATTTGAAAAACTTGGAGAAGATGGAATCCTAGGGTCTGGGTTAGTTCATGGAGGCTACCATTAGCCAGGCAGAGAGTGACTCACCGAATAGAGGCAGGAAGTCCTGGGTTCAATCTTGCCACAGACGCTTCTAGTTATGTGATCCTGGGCAAGCCACTTAATCCTAATTGCCTAGCCCTTTCCAGTACTTGATATCAATCCTAAAACAGAAGATAAGGGGAAAGGAAGGTGTGGGAAGCCAGTAAGAGAATAGATAAAAATCTGAGAGTCCTCTTTTGACTCCTTTTCTCATCCACACCTTTCCTTATTGAAAAGCTTTAAGCTCTTAGCAAACCAGAAGTCAAGAGGTTAACATTCTTCAGACTTAGCTTGCTGATAATCATGCAGCTGAAGGTCCAGCCTGGTTCTTATGTTCACCTTGAAGCTTCTAAGCCTTTTGTATTGTCTATGTTAAAAATGCATCTCTGCAGCTGTGGGAAACTTTCCTTGTGCTTTTGGGTGAAAGGGAGTTTGAATTTTCATATATAATAAACTTGTGATTCAATGGCACTTCAGAGAAGCAGCTATGAGTTAACAGTCAAGATCCTCTCCCATGTCCTGTTATTTTCTTATCAACTAAGCTGTCCTTATCAGATTATCAGACATGATAAATAGATGTCGACAGGAAGGAAGGGAGAGACCGAGAGAAAAAGGAAAGAAGGATCCTACGCAAGAAAATCAAGAGCCTTCTACCATAGTAGGAACACCCTCCCCCTAGAGAAGTACACAATCTCCAAGACTGATAATACTGCCCTGGGAAGGAGCAAGGGAGAGAGCCACAATTATTCTTCCTTTGCTCTTTGCCTTCTATAGCTTCCATTAGCTCCTGGTTGACTCAGGGCTATCCTCTATCTTCTGCCTCCTGTGCCTCAGTTCCTAGTACCACTGGCACTTAGAGCTCAATATTCTGTGGGTTCACTTTTGCTGTAGTTTTGTCTTCTGTTACTTTTTTTTCTGGCTTTTGCAGTTCTGTCACATTCTAGTGGTTGACACTTATCACCACAATTGGCCTACTTAGTGAGATGACTCTAGTTTCCAATTTCACCCCAGTATATTTATAATTCAAAATCATGCCTCCAGGTCAGAGTTTTTAAATTATTTTGAAACTATCTATGTAATTCAGGTGACACAGTATCATGTGCTTGTGGGAATGCCTCCTCCTTGGACCACTTAAGTCCATCTCATATGCCTCCTTCCTTCTCGAGTACTTGAAAAGTATTCCTCCTGCAATTAATAATTCTCATTGAGTCCTGGTGATCAGAAATATACTCTGGTTCACTTTTCATTTGCATTCCCTTGTCTCATCAGGGGCAGCTGGTCTGGGTTATGTAAATTACCCTGGGCTACTTCTCAAAAGATCTTCAAAAGAGAAGAAAGAGATGGAGCTAGCTTTTTCTGTCAGGCAAAAGGACAAAAATCTGTAATCAGAGAGCTATAAATGCTTTAGCAAATGTCTAAAGGAGTGACACTTTTCTTAGAAACCAGCCTCAGACCTAAGGACACAAAGCAAGAAGTCTAGATAGAAAGATGGCAATGTGGTAATAGCTTTGTCTAACCAAGGAATGAGGAAGCTATCCTTCTCTGGCCCTGGATTAACTGTTAGTAAAATAGAGACCATTATTGGGTCGTGCCAACAAATGACAGGGAAATTACAACTGTATTTCCCTTGAACTTTGGACTTCTGAGATGTTAAATGAACTAAAAATAAGGGCCTGGTCCACATGAGAATAGCGTGACCCATGGGACATTCTCTGAACCCCAGACATTATCTGAACACATAGGATTTTATACTTCTTTCATACTTAATATATTCTAATGTTAGTATTATTTTGTGCATATTAAATTGCTCCTGTTCTGGGTCAGACATGACTAACCTTCCTGGTGGTTTGTGTTGGGATTTGTGTCTCATTGAAGGGAGATATTTGTAAACCATGGTGTCAAACTCAAGTAGAAATGGAGACCACTAAGCCATATGTAAAGATTCCCATAGGCTACTTATTATTTAGAATCCTAACCATGCTTATATATTTCTTTTTTTAAAATTAATACATCAGCATATTAAAACCATGTATGAGCTACATTTTTATCCAGTTCCAGAGGTTTTTAGGGGTGTCATGGGCCACCATGATAGATATATAGATTATATAACATTTAACTAAAGATTGACATAATACCAGGGAACGGCTATTCAAGCATACAGCAATTTGGCACACTTCCTCTACCTCTGAATTACCATGGTGGGGTACCTAGGCAAAAAAACCCAAAGAACCCTTAACAACTAAGGACATAAAACAGAATGCTACATCAGTGGCTTGAGCCTTCTTCTCCTGGATCATGTTTCAATGATGGTTTTAGGGGAAAACTAGTATAGCCTATGGGGCAGGGACCTAGAAGCTGTTTCTTCTACCAGAACTTCTTTTATTAAACTGTATCTTTGTGTCCTTCCCATACCTTACACAATGCCTTATCCATAGTAATTGCTTAATAAATATTTGTCAAATGAATGAATGAATGAATGAATGCTATAGATAGATAATCAGCTGGTCCCAGAATTGAATAAAGGGAGAAGATCTGGCTAGATTGCTTTGGGCAAATCATGCAAACATTTTCAATGATCTCAGGCTGCTAAAAGCCCATCTGTTTGACACTATTATTCTCTCTGTGTTGCTATCTGGCTGCTAATCATGGGCACAATCTCAGAAGAATCACAATTTCAAATGACCCAAAGGGCAATGGAAAAATACATTAGTATTAAGCCCCCTAAATATCCACCAGGTAATGTACTTCTCTGTCATTTTCTCTCCTGGAAAATATAGGCCATATTTCATTTTCTGTCAATGCCCAAAGGGGACAAGTACACAAATGAAAGCCCTTAAGGATCCCCACAAGCCAGCTGGAGGAATTATGCCTGGAACTTCTTGCAGAATTATAGTGTTCATCTTCTTACTATTAAGGAAGCTTTGGCCTGCTTTCTAACCCCTGCTTCATCCAGAACAGAGAGCACTGGTATTTACTTCTCATTTGATGATGGCCTATTTTCCTATTTATATACTCTGTGTTCCTCAAACCTAATGTGGCATCTTCCTTCACACTTTCATATATTTTCACAAGGGATCTCCTAAATCTAGAATGTACTCACTTTTCAACCTACCTTTCAGAATCTCCTCTTCTTTTAACACTCAGCTCAGTTACCACTTACTCCATGAAAGCTTTCTTTATCTCCCAGCTGAATTGTTCTCTCCTCATAAAGTTTTCTTTGTTCACTTCATGGCTCTTCTTTGATCCTATAACACCCAACCTCATATTAAATTACCATTCTATGTCCATGTTGTATCCTCCACTCTCCAATAAAATAGAAGATTCTTGAATTTAGAAATTAACATTTTAAAAATCTTCATATCCATAGAACACTGCCTTGCACATAATAAATATCTGTTAAATTAAATGATAAGATGTAGACATGGAAGGAACCTTCAAGGTCATCAAGTTCAACTCTTTCATTGTAGAGAAGATGAAATGAAGACTTTGATAAATTCCATGGTTTGCTGAATGTCACACACACAGTGCAGAATTGAGATCTAAACCTAGGTCACCCCTCCTCTCTAAAGGTCCATCTCATTTAGTTTCCTAAATGTCCATAGGGTGATGTGCTCCTCTGTCATTCCCTCTCTGGGGAATGTGGGTAATATTTCATTTTCTGGCAGGGCTTAAAAACATTCTTTTAAGGCTAGTATTCTTCCCACTATACCATATTACATTGCATCTTTGTTACAGTGAATGAAAACAAAATTCACTGGTCAGTGTAGGGTACCTCAGGGTTATCTGCAGGGATTGGGTGGTGGTGGTGACTCCAATGGTAAAAACTGGGTAGAATAGGCCAGCCAGGAAATTAGAGATGGAAAACCAGAAGGAAGAGACCAGACCGGTTGAAAATACTACAGCCTTTCTTAGCATGGGCTTTCTGCCACAGGATCTCTACCCTACCTCTAAAGATTTAGTTGTTTTCAAGTGCCCTGAGCATGATTGGTAGTTTGAGTGTCCAGACTCCCTAGATTGACAAGGAATTTGCCATTGTTCTCATGAATGAGTGGAAAGAATTTTTAGTTTTTTAGGAATGGTCTTCCATTTACAGTTGCTTGCCACTGAATCATAGATTTATAGCTAAAAAAGGACCTGAGAGGCTATGAAGGTAACCTCCTAATTTTACAGATGGTGAAAACAAGGCCCAGAAAAGCCTGATAGCCTTTAGTAGTGTCACTCAAAAGCTCCTCCTTCAGGTTCAGAAGGCAGGATTCTCAAGCTTTTTTTTTTTTTTTTTTTTTTTATGTCATGGACTCCTTTGGCAGTCTAATGAAACTGTGGACCCTTTCTCAGAATAATGATTTTAAATGCATAAAGTAGGATACACAGGATTACAAAGCAAACTGATTATACTAAAATTCAGTTCTCAAAATCTATTTTTTAAAACTCAAAGTCATGGACCCCCAGGTTAAAAACCTCTGCCTGAAGAGGCAAGGAAAGGACAGAGATGGAAGGAGAGAATGAAAGGAGGAGAGAACACACTCCTGAAATGTTTATGGGAGAGACCTCCTCTGAAAATGAAACCAAAATTAAACCAAGCAAAGCATTATGTGATTAATGTGCTCTAGTTAATGATTTCTTATGATTTTGCCTAGGAAATATTGGTGAGATAGAGATAGAGAGAGAATTGTAGGGAATTAGAAGAGAGTGGGGTAATAGAAATGTGAGAGAATTGTAAGGAGTATTAACTATATTAGGTAGATAGGTTCAAGGAATTTTATTTTCACTTACTCACCAAACAATTCAAATTCAGAAAGTATAACTTGGAAATTGTTAGACTGCATAATTCTTATTTGGGAAAAAACACTTATTGTAAGGTGGAGAACTCATCTCATGAGAAACTTAACAAGTAGGAAAATGGAGATGGAAAAGCCTAGGTTCAAATCTGGCCTCACTTTCTAGCTGTGTAACCCTGGACAGGTCACTTAAGACCAATTGCCTAGCCCTTACCACTCTTCTGCCTTGGAACTGATACTTAGTATTGATTCTAAGACAGAAGGTAAGAGTTTTAAAAACAACAAGCAAAAACCAGGTAGGAAAATTAATTATGAAATTCTGGATATCTAGGAGAGTAGAAAGGGCTTTTGACATGAGATCTATTTCTTATCCTGCTGTTTCTCCTCTGAGCCTGGAGGCCTCAGTTGGCCAGCAATCTGACTAGTTAATATGCATTTGCATTCCTCCTCAGACATGCCTCCCTATGCCCATCACATCTAGAAGCAGAAAATGAAAAGATATTTGGGTTAGAAGGAGTCCAAGCAGGGATAATCCTGAATAACAAATAGGGGGAAACATCAGAAAGACTTTCTCTTTCTGCCCAGAATTATAGATTATTAGTTGAAGGAGCTTAGTTAAATGGAAACTTCAGCTAGTCCTTTATGACAGAACTACTTGTCTTTCAGTCCTCAATACAGCATGGGTTTCTCCTTTCCTTTACACCCAGGAAATTTATCACTTTCCTTACTACCCTGCCATCAATCCAGAATGGCCAATAGAGGTGCATTCCTTGCCCTACTTGCCATATTAGGATTAAGACCTGGTTACATCATATGATTCAGAACTGAAAGGTACTTTGTATATCATCTTGTCCAAGGGTCTTAACTTTTCTTGTGTGTCACAGATTCTATAGACAGTCTGGAAAGCTCTTTGGACTCAGAATAGTATTTTTTAAATGTGTAAAACATATAGGATTACCAAGGAAGCCAATTATACTGACATACAGTTATCAAAATGTATTTTTAAACAAATTCATGGATAGGATTTTAATGTCTTCATTAATTTTGATAAACTGAATTTTTGTCTTATTTTTATTCTTTGCTATAAGGGATAGATGATGTTATGGGAAGGGAGGGGAGTATTATACACTGGGAAAAGTAGGTGATGTAAAAGCAAAATCAAATCAATAATTTTATTTAAAAAAAAAACAAACAAGAAGTTCACAAATACCATGTTCAGAAATCTTGATCTAGTCCAAGCTTTTCATATTACAAATGAAGAAACTGAGGCTCTGGGGGGGGAAGCAATTTGCCTTAGGCAACATGATTAATAAGTGGCAGAACGAGGATTTAAAACCCTCAACTCCAAATTCAGAGTTTTTTGGTCTGACCCTGCTCTCTAGTCAGTACTTAAAACTGGTTCTCCTTTTCCAGTGAAATGAGACTTTTTGTCCTCTTTTCTAAGCTATGACTTAGGACTTGTCTTCAGAACTTCTGTGAGGAACAAACTGGAGACCACTCGCAGAATTCTGAAAGATGTGATGCTATTGGTTTCTGATGAGATAAAGCATTTATGGTAGGTATTGACTGTTTAGATCATGTGACTCACTGAGGCTGAAAGAACCCTAAAAGAACTTATAGCTGTTTCCAGGCCAGACCAGACCTGTTTCACATCACTTTAGGCTCCCTCTCTACCTCCCCCCCAAACCCAGCCAAATACTCCAGGCAGTTATTTTTTCATGTGTCCAGAGACACCACCACAGCAGCAGTGGGCTGGCAGCTGTCCAGAGTGCTGACTTGACTGAGCCCCCAGGGGTTTTGACGTCTACGTGTGACAAAGTTAACAAACCACTCCAACATCCCAAGTATTGTTAGTTGTGAAGGACAGAGGTTATTACATACTTGTATGGTTTATAGGACTCAGTGAAGGAATTCTACCCTTTTTCTAGTTATAAGTGGCAAAGAGCCACCCTTAACCAACTGAAGGTTTTCTTCAATATTATATCTGGAAGAGTTGCAAGTGACAGTGGGATTGTGGGACTGAGCTTGCTGAGAAACCTTGCCTCTGATGTGGCTAGTAGTTGGCCCCTGCATTCTAATTTGCATGTATCCCCTCTGTCAGCACTATAGCCCAGAATAGGCATGAATTATAATAGCAATGCGTTAAAAAGGGATTTAAAGATACAAGTAGCTTTAGTGATCACCTAGTCCAGTCTTATTTTTTCCATGTACCCAAGAGATTAAAATTCTCATGTGAGATCTCTGTTGTTCTGTGTGTATCTATGAGAGACTACAGTGAATCACTACTAGTCTCAGGTCAGTGGAGGCACCAGTGAGATCATAGCTGAGGATGAGAGTTGGCTCTTCCCCACCTTTCTTTATGCTGTCATTTGACAGCATTTTGAAGCTCAAATCTTACCCATCAATAGAGGGAGTCAAACAGAGAAGAGGCAGAAGCTGTCATGGACTAATCTGCAGTATAACACACCCACAGACCCTGTAAGGCCATACAGGGGACTCTTATAAATGATTAATATAGCATAGCATAAAGTTGATTAACATCGCACTCTGATTTTCATGGTATTAAAAAACAAAATTTTCATCCCTTTCTTGGGTCTCTGAACTCAAGAATAGCCATCCCCCTTCTCTCCCATCTCTTCTTGACATGAATCATTGACAGTCCTACCCTTTTGAGCCAGGTGTCCTGATACAACAGAATCTTTTTCTGGCATGGATATGAATAAGGCACAGACCCCATCCAAGTGGTATCATAGGGTACTAGGAGAGAGACAAAATCCAGCTATGTCCAGCTTAGAGATCATTTGGGTCAAGTGACTTCTGTCCAGGTCCCAAGACTGGACAGTTCTTAGTCCTGAGCTTCTTCCCCTAAGGTTCCCCAGACCCTCAAGAAGCAGTCACCTGTTTAATTTCCCAAACCTTGTTCTTAGTACAGGGTGAGCTCCCTCTATGGGCTAGGGCTCCCATTCTCTAAGCAACTGAGCCCTTACCTGAAGATTACTGTTGATCTTTATGTGGCCTTCACTTCTATAGCTTCCTGTTTTGATTAACTAGCTGTCTTTCTCTTAGCCCTGCTCCCATATCTATTGCCTCCCTGGACTCAGACCACCTCTGTTTATGCCTCAGACTCTTTCTTTTGGGTGCCCATCTGGCTTTGCCAGATAAGTGTCCTATTCCTTCCTAATTAAGCTGAATCTTCTGGTCCTCAATTTGGGTATTTTCTTTCCTTCTTTATCCCTCCAGAGAAAACTAAACTCAATTGACTCATGAGCTAGCCCTAAGCAATTTCTATCCTCTCTTCTGGGGTGCCTATGAAATCAATATGTCCTCAGACACTCTTCTGGGCTTCTGTAACTACAATTGGACTGAGAATGTCTGGGCTAGTTGGTTACTTCACAGAACTTATGGGAGCCTTCTGCTTTAAACAATTTAAGAGGGACCTGAGCAATTTGGAATGCTTCCAGAAGAAAGCAACCAGGCTAGGAAAGGATATGGAAACAGTTTGATGAATAACCATTAGGGAACTAGGCATGTTTAACCTGGAGAAAAAAAGATGAAGGGGAAACTCACAACTGTTTCCAAATGTTTTTAAATTGTTGTAAGAGGAAATAAACCATAGATATCAATATGTATATACATACATATACACACATGTATATACACACACATACATGTGTGTGTGTCCAGAGAATAGAACTAGGATGATTGAGTATAAGATACTGAGACAAATATTAGTCAACTATTAGTCTAGAAAGAACTTCCTAGTAATTAGAGCTACCCAATTATGACAAGAATTTTCTCTTGAGGTACTGAAGTCCCCATCACTGGAAATGTTTGAGTACAAGTTGGATAGCCATCTAAATGTGAAGGGATTTTTAAAGCTAGCCTATATGTAGTGCTTTAAAATTTACAAAGCACTTTACAAATATGATCTCATTTAACTCATAAAAACACTGAGAAGTAGGTACTATTGTCAGCCACATTTTACACATGAGAAAACTGAGGTTAAGGGAGGTCAAAGAACTTGCCCAGGTCCACAGAGCTAGTAAGTGTGTGAGGCTGGATTTGATCTCAGGTCTTTCTGACTCCGATCTCCCAATTTATCCACTGTGCTGCCTAGCCACTGTTATAAATAAGACTCTTGCAGTGGGGAAGAGGATGGCCTAGAAGACTTCTAAAGTCCCCTGTTTCTATATTCTATAATATCTAGAGTTTGAAGAGTTAATTCCCTAAATAAACTTAGTTTAAGCAATTCTTCATTAGTTCAAGAGGTCATACAAATTGAAATCTAATAATAAACCAAAACCATAACTTAGCCAGCGATTGCAACTTTCTTCATCAAATCTCTGCCAAAGCTACAATTAGCAAGATGGATTTGTTTTTTTTTTAATTTTCCCTTTATTCTACTTGTCTTTGTGCTTAGTCATTTCTCCACCATTAAACACACACACACACACACACACACACACACACACACACACACCCCACATACACATAATGTTCCAGGACTCAGTCCCTAGAAAATTGAAAATTGGCTCTATCTGAGAACCTTGTATTTGGAGTCAGTTTTTTGGTGATAATGCTGAGGTGGCAATTGAGAAACAGGCAAAAATAAAAGTAAGAAGTTTAACGGAGGAACAAGCTTTAGTAAATGAAAGCACCAGAAAGCAGGAAATGCTAAGCAAGAAACGTGACTTTATCATAAAGCAATTGGCATTAACTAGGAGCAAACACATTAGTCACAGATGGAGAAATATCACATCATGTCTAATCTCCTGTCCTGTCTTTCAGGGCAGTCAAATGTACAGGCACTGCCTTATGCTGAGGCAACACTAGTATGACAGATTCCACCCCTCCTTCCATCTCCTTCACCCCCAGGGCATCCAGCTGTGTAGCAATGAACAGCTTCTCTTCTTAGCATCTTCCCCAAGCCAGGCTAGGCCTAGTCTAGCTATGTGCTGACAGGGGCGTTGGTTAGAAAGTGTGGATGGGACATCCCAAGCCTTTCCACTACTAGTAACTAACTCATAGCCTAGGAGGCCACCCAGACATTAATGTTAACACCACCATCTGTTGCCTTGAGGAGCCACAGCAGGGACCAGTATACCGGAACTAGGGAGAAAGGGTAGATGGACCCCCTGTCTTAAAAGTCCGTAGAATGAGTTGATATCTGAGTGAAGATTTGGACAGAGCAGCAAATCTGGGCTGAGAACAGAAATGGGAAGATCAGAGGATTTGAGAGCTACAAACACAGTTGGCTTCCATTGTTTTCAGAAAAACAGTGCAGGAATAGCATAGTTTAGGTCCTAGAATATTATAAGAGCTGGCAGGGACCTGGGAACTCATCCAGCCCAACCAACTTATTTATCATCCAAATGATAACACTGAAATCCACAGAATCATAAGTGAAGTCATTTTGCATCACACCATGAGTTAATGACTGAATTGTAGTCAATAAAATTGGAAACACATCCTGGTCCAGAAGACATAAACACTCTAAAGCCCAAGAGTTGGCCTTAGCTACAAGCATTCGCTGGGTGAGCAGTGTTGTTGGGTGCTGCTCTTTGTCTTTGGTGCCTAGCACTGCAGCTCTCACCTGTCTCCCAGCAGGCAGCATTTTTATTCATTTATCTGGCAAGCATTTCAAGGCCTCCCGCTGGGTGCTATGGTGTAACTGTATACGGCAATGGATAAAACATAATCCCTGCCAGCAAGGAAATTCCAGTCTAGTAGGAAAAATGAGATGCACAAAAATAATGACAATATCAGAGAGGTTGGAAGCCCTGTGAAAGAAAGTTCAGCAGCTTCTGAGTTAGGCTTTGCAAAGCAGTTAACATTTCCACCAAAAGAGTTAGGACTTGGAGGATGGATCTAATTAACCACACTATTGACTTTCTCCATTGGTTGGGACCAAAGGAATATAGTTAAGGAGAGGATTTATAGTTAAAGGTGGGGAGAGGCTGGTGATTATAGCAATTGCTGTGAAATTGACTAGTCTTAACAATGTGCTGGGGTTTTTCACTCATTATTAAGGATCTCTCTTCCTTGGGTACTTACAGGCAGTCAGATGGTACAGTGGATAGAGTGTTGGGCTGGGGATCAGGAAAATTCATCTTCTTGAATTCAAATCCAGTCTCAGAAACTATTTGACCCTGGGCAAGTCATTTAACCCCATTTGCCTCAATTTCTTTATCTGTAAAATGAGCTGGAGAAGGAAGTAGCAAACCATTCCAGTAACTTTACCAAGAAAACTCCAAATGGAAGTATGTTTTGCATGATAATACATGTATAACCCAAATCAAATTACTTACCATCTCCTATAAAGGAAAAGGAAGAGAGGAATGAAGACAATTTAGATCTTATAATTTCAGAATTAGTAATTGGGAAAATAAAATATCTTTGAATAAAAAAATAAAAGACCCCAAATAGGGCCATGAAGTGTCAGAAACTACTGAAACAACTGAACAAATGAGTTCTTACATTTCACTAAGCCCAACCCACTATGCCCTGTAGGCACTTTCCCACTGTGGCTCACCAGCCAATTCCCTTAATCCAGCTCTCCTATGAAAGGACCACTTATCCCAGGCCCTATGGCATGCCTTAAAGTAATAGTGTGATTCTTGCTGCTGAAAGGAGGTAAAATTCCTCTTAAATCCTCCTTTTGATGCCAGTCAGTGAATAAATATTAAATGCCTACTATGTGCCAGGGACTGTGCTAAGCACAAAGAATGCAAATATGATGTGGGGGAGGATAGTTCCTACCCTCAAGGAGCTTGCAATCCAATGGAGGAAGACAACACACATGAGGAAACTGAGAGGGGATCAAGGAAGGTACTGAACCTAAGGGCATAGTAGAAAGGTCAGGGAAATCCCAAAGTAGTGCAGCCAAGTGAGAAATGAAGAGATGATCTCATCTGAACTCCCTCTTTAAATGGAGCTTTGGGAGTTCATGGCTGCCCTGTCTAATCAGAGGTATAGAGTGGTGATGAGGTGAAGTACCAGGGCTAATGAGATCTTGCAGGATGATGAGATTCTTCCAGGAATGAGCTTTCAGGGGCATGCATAGTAGAAAATTCAGAAAAGTCCCAGGCAAACCTACTTTCCTTTTCTCTCAAATTCCTGGAGGCTCTGAGTGGGGGAACCAAGTACTCCCAGGAAGAGCCATGTGTCTACCTTGGATTTGGGTCAGACCCATGCTAAATGTCCTCTTTACAGCCTAGTGGCCTTTATAAAGTTTACATTAGTATTGAGCTTCCCTTTGTGCCAGCTCTATTCTGAAATATGCTATGGTGGAAACAAGAAAAGGAGCTGTGAAGAATTCACAATCTTGTTGGGCAGATAAGTCTATTAAGAACTCTCCTCCACCACCCCCTACCCCACTTTCCAACAGTGCTTTTCACACCAAAAGTGCTTAATAAATATTTATTGAACTAAATCAAACACACAAAAAAAGATAGTGAATAACATGGGATGGTGTATGACCAAGTCCCAAAAGAGTATTACAAAGATGAATATTCCTAAATAGGTGTTTAGATGAAGGAGAGAGGTTATTTGTAGGTTGGGATAGCTACAGTTAGTGGTTCTCATTTATTGATTCAGTCCATTTTGATGATCCCAGGTATTTACATAGAAAGTATGCCTTATGCAGCAAATAATTATCAGTAGTATATCAAATTAGGGGCAGCTAGGTAGCACAGTGAATGGAACACCAGTCCTAGAGTCAGGAAGACCTGGGACCCTTGGTCTCAGATACTTCCTAGCTGTATGACCCTGGGCAAGTCACTTAGCCCTAGCTGCCTAGCCCTCACTGATTTTCTGCCTTAGAATAGATATAGTATTAATTCAAAGATAGACAGTAAGGGCTTTTAAAAAAATGTATTATATTAAATTACTCTAGGGCAGTGATGGCAAACCTTTTAGAGAACGAGTGCTGAAATGGTAATCCTCATGCTACATTCGAGCCACCCCCTTAACCCCAGGCAGGGGAGGTTGAAAGCTCCCCCATTGGGCTGCTGGGCAGAGGTGATGAGAAAAATGTTCTCAGGCACAATGGAGAAGGAGAGGAGAGTGGCCCTCTTCAACATGTGTGCCATAGTTCAGCAAAATGGCCCTAGGGGTTCACAATGCATTTTTATGGTTATTATTGAAAGAGGTTCACAGAACAAAAATATGAGACCACTGAAGATGGTGGCTTACCCTACCTTCCATAGAAGCCTGACCATGCACTTAGGCTACATGTTCCTCATTGCTTTGGGACAGAACTCAGCACAAACCACCCTTGAGAGAAAAACTTCTGCAGCTGATCCAAAAATGTGCTGAGGAAAAATCCTACTCCATCCCATTGGAAGTTAGTAGATTAATCCTCTAGATAGTTAAAAGCTTCCAGGAGCCAAAAAGCATTTCTTTCAGCCAAAGATTAGTAAGTATAAGTGATGTGCCCTGTCTTTCTAATGGAATGTTTTGTTAGTCCTTCTTAATGATAACATTAAAATCTCTTCATCATTTCTGTTCTGGGTGGAAAAAAAGTATTTTAGAGGTGTCTTCAACCTAGGCACAGGCTTTGCTGTTGTTCTGACTTCCCAGCTGAATTACCTAGTTTTCAAATACATGATTATCAGTGGTGGACATCCCTAAATACTTAGGGATGTTGACCATGGACAATCCCTAAGCTGATGGCCTGATTATGTCCATCCAAAGCTATCTGAAGGACAAGGTGAGCAGGGCACAGGGAGACTGGCTTTGAGAAGTACCAAAATAGTAGGTGAAATTTCTCTGCTCTCTTACTATCAAATCAAGAGTATAATTTCTGCTTCTACCCTCTTATGCTTGGTAGACCTTTGGCATTGCAAGAAAATAAAAAAGGCTTCCAAATGTTCCCCTTTAACTACAGATTTTTAAAAAAACAAACATGTCTCCCTTTCTTTTACTTATTAGAGAGATTAAAATCTGTTCTGGCTTGGGGACTATGAAGGGTCTGTTTATGAAAGTTAGAAATCTAGATAACAATAATTCAGTGCAGGCCTTGGTTTTAAAAGGGCCATCATCTATGGTACATTTAGAGAGTTTATCTGGAATAAGCACTTTAATGTCAATGCACTGGCTGGCAGCTGCTGTATCTTGTGAGTCCTATTGCCAGGTCAGAGCTTAGCGGTCAGACAAGGACTTTAAGCTGAGACAAACCTTCCCCACTTGGTGGCAGTATGGAAAGCTGTTTGTTGCTTAGGTAGATTTGAAAGTAAATTAACTTCTTCCCTAGCTAAACCTTTGTTCAGTACAGGTAGAACTGGCAGCCCAGTTTAGAGACTGGATCCTCTAAGAAATAGGCATGTTAGCTGTGCCTACTGGGGCCATTGGAGAGATGAATGCTTTTGGAAGATGAGTCGGGGATTAGGAGGACCTCTGTAAGGTCATCAGAAAGAACAGAAGTGAAACACTTTCTCAATCACAATAGCTCCTGCCAGTATAGACACCATTAACTTATTCCTTGATCATAGGCCCCAGCAAGGGTTTGCAGATGGGCCTCTAGAGGGATGACCTATTTAGGTGTTTGAGAACCAAAGAAGGAACTGATGTTCAAAGTGGCAAGAGGAGTCATCAAAATATTTTCGATTCATAAACTCAGACCTCCGCCCACACTCAGACCCCTTCACTCACTTACCTCATGGGACATCAGACTTTGACCTGCAAATGATGGATACACAACTTAATGTGGTAAAAAGAGCACTAGGCTTGGACTCAGTCCCAGCTATGCCACTATAGGCAGATCACTTAGACTCTCTGGGTTTCACCTTCCTCATCTGTTAAATGGGAATAATACTTGTACTATCTACCTGACAGGGTTGTTTTGAAAAGGCAGCTTGTACAGTATATATTTACTCCAAAAATTCAGGATTTCATCAGCATTGGTTTACCCTCCATTGACACATATTCCCTTAGTAATCTGTTTTCATGAGATACTATTGAAAAGAAAGAGAGAGACAGAGAGACAGGGAGAGAGACAGAGAAACAGAGAGAGACACAGAGAGAGAGAGAGACAAAGAGAGAGAGAAAGGGAGAAAGAAAGAAAAAGGAAGGAAAGAAGGAAGGAA
>NC_058130.1:165325316-165353750 GCF_016433145.1 Gracilinanus agilis
ATAGAAAGAAAGAAAGGAAGGAAGGAAGGAAGGAAGGAAGGAAGGAAGGAAGGAAGGAAGGAAGAAAGAAAAAGAAAGAAAGGAAGAAAGGAAGAAAGGGAGCAATTGGGTGACTCCATGGATTGAGAGCCAGGCCCAGAGGTCCTGGGTTCAAATCTGACCTCAGACACTTTCTAGCTGTGTGATCCTGGGCAAGTCACTTGACCTATATTGCCTAGTCCTTACTACTCTTCTGCCTTAGAACCAATACACAGTATGGATTCTAAGATGGAAGATAAGGGTTTTTATTTTTAAAAAAAAGAAAAAAGAAAGAGAAAAGGAAAGAAAGAAAGAAAAAAGAAGGAAAGAAAGAATATAGGATATATTTATACATAAATATATTTATTTACAATATTTTTATATTTCTATTTATTTATATTTATAATTTATACATATTTATAGTGTTTATAAATTTTATTTATAATATATTTATACATAAATATATAAATATAAAATATATATACAATAAATATATTTATGTATAAATGTATCCTATATTATATTTTAAATAACATTTATAAATAAATATGTTTATGTATATGTATACATATATATTTGTGGCTGGCACCTACCACAGTGCCTGGTGCCTAGCAGGTCCTTAATGAACACTTATTTAATCTACTGATCAGTTAAAATGTGAATTATTATCATCACTAATTATAGCTGCAATCATCAACATTAATAAATATGCAACAAATTAACATTGGTTCAGAATAACCAACAATTATTACAATCTATACTTGTAATTCTTGAAGACTGAGAATTCTTCAGCAACCTCATTAAGTAGGTTATATGTGTACACGTGCACATATATACATGTACATTATCTTTTTGGAAAGAAGTTAGAGAAGAATTCTATGTGGTATTCTCAGCAATGGAATATGGGCAACAATAAGCCATATCCTAGAAGTGTCTCTATATCAACTCATCTTCCCCAGAAAACCCTACTTTCATCCCAAATTCCCAGGTAGCCATGCTTCCAAATTAAGTGTGTCTTCACACTCAATCTGGTGTCATCTTGCCACTTCTCCCTTCCCAAAATCTCTCATATACATACTTTTCTTTCCACTCACTTAGCATACACCCTGGTATAAGCCCTTATCATTTCACTCCTGAACTACTAGAATAACCTTCTGGCTACTCTCCCCTTTGTTTCTCCCTCCTGGGTCCAAAAAGTATAATATACAGAGAGGTAATAAGAGTGTCATAAGGGTTAGAGCTGGAAGGAACCCCACAGATTCTCTAGTCCAACCTCTTCCTCTTACAGATGAGGCTCCCAAGGGGAAGTGACTTAGCCAAGGTCCCATAGTCAAGCCCCTAATCAACTGAGGGCTCCTGGCTCCAAATGCAGGGCTCTTTCTACTATCTTTCATTGCCAAGGCTGGGTGTGGTATCCATCTCGTACTTGCTGTAGGGTCCATCTGGTAGAATTGTTTCTTTGATTATAGAAATTATACTTTTGGAATGAGCTTCTTCAGAGCAAGACAGTAATGGATCCCATTTGTGTAGGATTGTGTAAAGCACTAAATGTAAGTTAGCATTACCACCACAGATTACGATCATTACTCTCCGTGTCTTGTCTGCCCTTCTACAACCTCTCTCCCAAATGTTCGTTTCTCCTAATGAGCTTTGTGTAAAGGGCTATGAGTGGTGGGAGTAAGAGAAGGGGTGTGGAGGCTGGGCAGAATTGAGTAGAGAAGTAGAGAAGGGCAATAGGAGAGGGAGGAACAAAAAAAAGAAAAGAAAAAAAGGAAGAAAACATATACTGTATCTTCCGATGATGAGCAGCCCAATGATGCCACTGAGAGCCTTGACACGTTCTTAACACTGAGCCTGCCCAGGGCCCCTCATGACTGCACCTCTGTTTCACCTCTCCCCCCCTGTTCCCATTCCCTTCCGGTTGAAATGTCCTCTCCCTATGATCCAGCTCCATGGTGTTCTTGAAAGAGTGCTGGACTTGGATTCAAATTCTACCTCTGACCCTTTCCTGTGTGACCCTAGATGAGTCACTTAACCTCTCCAGGCCCCCAGTGCCTCCTCCAGATAACAAGAGGGTCAGACTAGATGACCTTAAAGGTCCCTCTGGCTCTAAGTCCATGAGCCTCTGCCTCTGTGCTTGCCAACGTCACAATTTGCTGTGCGAGCATGGATGGGGATGAGCCAGAGGATGCTTTTCATATATTATTTCACATGCCTCACAGCAACCCTTTGAGGAAGTATGATGCCCATTTTTAATTTGGAGAAACTGAGGCTCAGAAGAGGCACAGAGGTCCAAGGTCATGAAGCCATCAAATAAACTGGGCTTCTATCATGCCATGGGCTCATTTAAATATGCACAGAGAGGCCTAACGAGTCACTTTCATTTCCACACATTATACAGTTTCACCGGGACCTTCTGGAAAATACATGTCTCAGGATGCTGTTATCTAATCTGTAGGAATGACTCCAAGGCAGGATTTCAGGCCAGGCAGACACGATGGGCCAAGGAGAAGGGAGTGAGAGAAGGTTGGGTACTGGGGAAACAGATTTATAGCCAGAAGGAGCCTTGCAGTGACCCCCTCTCCCTTAGTTCTGCCCTTAGCCGGCCGCCGGCCGAGTGACCAGCATCAAACACTGGGAATAGGTAGAATCTCTGTGTTCTGGTGGGGAGAGAAATTCTCCTGGAAAGAGTATTCTCTTGGTGTCAGAAAGACTCAGATCTAATCCTGCTCTTCCGTAGACCGGCTGAGAGCAGACCTTGGGCAAACCACAGTCTCTGAGCTTCAGTTTACCCCATCGCAAGACAGAGGCTAATACTACTTGTCCTACCCAGCTCCAGGGTCATTATGAGGAAAGCTCTTTGTAAACTTTAAAGTGCTGTAAAAGGAGGGACAGATGGGTAGCTCGGTGAATTGAGAGGCAGGCCTAGAGGTAGGAGGTCCTAGGTTCAAATGTGGCCTCAGACATTTTCTAGCTGTGTGACCCTGGGCAGGTCACTTAACCCCCATTGCCTAGCCTTTACCAAGTCTTCTGCCCTAGAACCAATACATAGCATTGATTCTAAGGTAGAAGGTAAGAGTTTTTTTTTTAATTAAAACAAAGTGCTATAAAAGGATAAGGCCTTGTTGGTTATGATTATTACCATCACCATTAGCAGTAAATAAAATCACCTGGCCAGCCTGTGACCTCCTCTCTCTTTGGAACTATAACCTATGAACAGAGAGCCTAGACGGTCCATCTTCTCCCAACTGGAGAAACTAGGACCCTGGAATGGTAACTGACTGACCCAAAGGCCCTCAGGATAAGCTGGAAATAGAATTCTGGGTCTAGTGTCATTCTCTGGCTCCTCCGCCAGATCTCCTTTGCAGCTGAGAGCTCCACTCCATCCAGAGAGAGTCCACAGGGCCCTCAGGCCTCCAGCCTGAGAACTGGAAGCCACAAGGCTGGGCTGAGCTGGGCTGAGCTGAGCCGAGCCAAGCTGAGCTGAGCTGAGCTCCACGGTGATACATAAGCCGAAGAAAGTTTTCCTTCTTTGGCAGCCAGCTCCCTTTCCCCAGCCGGGGACAGGAACACAGGAGATTAGAAGGTATTTCCAGCCAAAAACAACCCCACCACAAAATGATTTTCTGACAGATTACACAGCCATAACAACCACTCCTGCAGCATTACAGACTTGTCACTGGCTTGAATTCATTTCCCTTTCTGTTGTGTGGCTTTGATTCTTAATTATACACAGAGATCTCACTCATAAGTGGTTCAAGGGAAGGAATTCCTGGCAAATACCTTGGAGTGGGTGGAGATTAGCTCAGTATCTTGTGTATTAGGAGCTATTTTCAGGAATGCACTGGATTACAAAAGAGTGTGTTCCTTCCCCCCATTCCTGCCCCCTTGGGTATCAGTCATTCTTTATCTCTTTATCCAACTTTATCCTCAGCCTTCTCAAAGTGACCATAGGTCCACATTTCCTAATTCCATCCTGCCTCAGTCCCGCTCTCCCACCACCACCCCGCTGGAAGAGTCGGATGCTCACTGCTTCTGGGGATCCTTGCAGAGAGGTGTTGGGACCATCTGTTGTCCTGTCTGCAAGCTCAGCGGCCCGCCCGTCTGGGTTTGGCACCAGTCATCTGGAATCCATCATTCTTGATTGGTATTTAGTAAGCACTCCAGGGGTATGGGGAGGGGTCCCAGGACTTAACCCCAGAGCTGATATTGCCTACATGTAGATCAGCCTCCAGCAGGGCCACATGGGCTCCCACTGGAGAGGATAAACTTGATCCACAGTCCTGGGAGGGACCCTGAGGGTGTCGAGGGTGAACAAGGAGGACAGGCGCTGTGTAACATTTGAGGACATGGAAGCCACGTGTGCTGGCCTCTCCAGCACTCTGGCAATCCTTCCTTCTCTACGGCGCCCAGTGACCAAACACTTGCACAATGTTTACACGACATCTCATCCCTAGTTCCCAGCTCACTCGGCCAGGGTCTGCTTTGCCAGCTGGGACAAAGTGTTTTGGGTTTTTTTTTGGGGGGGGGACAAAAGAAGGATTAGGAGACCTGAGCTTTCTGAGGGGCTGCTTCCTGACCCTCAGTCGGAATCTCACTTCACAAGTGGTAATTTGGGGAATAAACCCCAAATGCAATTACTTGGGCTCTTGTGGTTTGCAGGTCAGCTTTTCCCAGGAATGTGACTCTCGCATGTGTGGCTCTACTATAACCTCAGATCATAGAGTACTTATAGGATCCTAGAACTTAGAACAAGTAATACCTTGGAGATCATTTGGTTCAATACCTTCATTTTACAAGTATGGAAATTGAAATCCAAAGAGGTCAAGTGATTTGCCTCAGCCAACACAGGCATCTTGCCTGAGTTTTGGATCCAGGTCTTGAATTCCAGGTCCTTGGCTTTTTCTACTCTACTCTATTGTCAGCTTTGGGCCTCAGTTTCCTCCTCTGTAAAAAAAAGAGGGTGGATTAAATGAGTTCCAAAGTTCCTTCCAATTATAACATTTTTGACTTGGTGTCCTGGAGCATACTTGACATCTCCAAAGAAGCTATACAACAAGAGAGCCGAAGAAAAGACTCTGAACAAAGACAGAATGGCTTGTGAAAGCTACTCTCTTGGCCAGTGAGTGGTTCCAATATAGGGAAATATCCCTTCATAGACTAGGAAGCCAAGGCAGAAATTTTGGGGCAAAGGGAAAAGACAGCGTGAGAGTCAGAACCAGAACTCGGATGTAGGATACCTATTGGTTCAGCACTAGTGCTACACTCTCCTTATTCTTCCTCTCTTCCTCTGAGAACTAAGAATAAGAAGTATATCCCAGGATTCAGCACCTCTCATTTCAAGATGTGTATCATGGAGAAAGAGGCTAGAATAGAATTTTTCTTCTTTTAAATGGTTCAACCTCCTCCTTTTAGAGATGAAGAAACGAAGGTCCAATGAAGGCCAAGAAGTAAGCCAGAACTAGAACCCACATCTCCTGACCTTCTGGGCCAGGACTCTTTCTACTTTCTAAGTTAATTAAACATGAAGCCATTCACTGGCAGTCCCTTTCAAGCAGATCTTGACCTTCCTCTTTGTATTTCCTCTTCCCCTCTCTCCTTTTGTCCCTTGCTCATATGGAACAGACAGGGATCTGGATAAGAAATGTGGTCAGGCACAGTAAATTCCCCACTGGGGTATTCCTGAATAGGAGGAAAGATACTTGGCAAAAGGTGCTACTTCAACAAAAGGTGCCATGCTACTAGAGCACAGCATTCTTGCCTGTCCCTGGCAAACTGCCCAGAAGGCTGGACAGGGAGGAGCTGGCCAAAGTAGGTAGGTATTGAGCTGTCCTGAGATTCCCCTAGAAAGTCCTCAGAGAGATGCGAGCCCTAACTAAGCTAATTAAGTCAGTCACCATCCTCATTACTACATAGGAGCAGCAAGTGTATCCATCCCTGACTGCTGCTCTCCCACTTGGATATACTGAAAGCCAAAAGGCATCAGCTCTTGGTGGCCTCCAACACCTCCTGGCAGCACCATTAGGCCCTGAAAGGCTTTTGGCATAAGGAGTTCACAGTCTAGATGCTAGAGGGAGGAAACAGCCCCGAGCTCTTCTGAGCAAGGCAGGGGGGGCTGCCCTTCCCAAAATCCCATGCTAGGGATCAGCCACTGCTGTCTTTCTGCTGAGCACCCACACATTCACATAGGAAGAAGCATCAACAAAAGCAACTGTCCTGGAGCTCAAAGCACACAAGACATTGAGCAGCTCTCAGTGGGCCAGCGCCCAAAGGGGATGTCTGTTTCTGTGATGGAATCCTGTATTTTCCATCCGGGAGAAGTCGGGCCAGGGCTTCCTGGAACTGACCCAGAAACAGTCTTCCCAGCTGCTCCTGATTAATAATACCTCGCCTTGCCTTTTAGAGCAGGGTGGGTGAAAGGCAGGGCAGCCCCAGGCCGCAGGAGGAAGGGGAGCCATTAAGCATACTTTGCTCTTCTCTGCTCTATTTTTCAAAGTGGTCAATCAATGGTCTTGGCCCTCCAGAGCCCAGAACTTGGAATGCTAGGCTTCTGTCAGGAGAGGCTTCAAATTGCCTTGGGCACAAGGGGAGAAGGGGATGGTACTTTTATGCAAAGCCTAGTTCAGCCTCTGGGCTGCTTAAGCAGAACTCAGCCTTGGCTCTAAATTAACCATCCAGTCTCCCATGGGGTCCTCTCCCTGCTATCAACCTGACCTGCTTTTGCTCTTTACCTTCTTTCCCTCCCCCAGGGTCTCATGCTATCTTCTACCCTTTCAAGATCCTCTTTTCAGTAGAATCCAATAGATTCATTTATACTTGGATATAATTATCTTTATTACCCTTCCCAGAGGGATTTGCATTTCTACAGAAGGCAAGTTCTCCAAACCAAGAGAATGAAGTTCTGATGGCAGAATTCTAGGAACCATGACAGGCCATTAGGTTGATATTTGGGAACACAGGTGCCTTCTTAGCATCCTTGCCATCATATTGTAGGTAGCTGCCTCCTTACATGGTTAGGCCCTGTCCTTTGGAACATGGGATTCACCTCAGACAGTCAACAAGTTTTTAAGTTCCTCCCATGAGCCAGGCACTGCAGCTTATAACTATCTTGTGGCAGGTAGGATCTGATCTCAAGAAGAGGGTCTTAGTTATAGCCATCACAATGAATAACTTCATTTCTAATCAGAATGGGAACCCCAGTTGACTGTCTTCATCACTTCTGATCACTCTGTCCGGCCTTAGGGGAAAAGAGTTCAAGGGACCCAACCTAGATCAGTACCACTACTTTATCCAATAATATTTCCCAAGTAAGAACAAGATTTCTACATCCCAACTCCTCTAGCAATTCCCAACCAAACTCACTGCTCCTTTTCCTGACTTCCTATGGCATTTAATGAACCACAGGCTTTCTGGGACCAGAGCCCCAGAGGGCAGGGGCTAGGGCTCTTTCTTCTCCTTTCTCCCCTGCAACCCAGGGCTGGAAGCCCTGAAGACATTCAGCCAGCATCCTTGGGCCCAGCCTTAGAATCACTTTTCTTACACATGGCCCATAAATGACACACATAACTCCCTGTTCCTCCTTCCCCTGCTCCATGGCATGTCCAGTACTGTTACTGCAACTTCAATTCAATTCAAAGAGTGTTCACTGTGTTTTAGACATTCTGCTCACTGCCCCTGAGAGATACAGAGATAAAGAAGGAACTCTCTCTGCCTACAAAAAACTTACAATTTAATAGTGGAAGATAGGGGAGGAGGAGAGAAGGTATGGCAGAGACACAACTAGACAGTACAGAACAGTTTGTGATATGTATCACGTGAGCATTACAAAGTAGATTCCAGGGGAGCAAACAGGACAGAGAGCTGACTTCTGCCTAGAGGGACCAGGGAAAGCTTCAGGTAAGATGTCATTTGAGCCACTATGGAAAAGCAAAACCATGAACTTGGAGGACTTTCATGTTTAGACCTGGAGAAAGGGAAGAAATTTTAAAACAAGAAAAACTTAGTCTAACCTCTGGGATAGAGATGGGGGCTGGGGGCAGAGGAAGGTAGGACTGGCTTGCCTTTGTTGTCCATCCTACTCCTTGAATTCTTCATTTCACTTTTTTTACTGCCTGAAATTCCAGCAGCTAGAAGTCAGTTGGGGACAAGGTTTTCTCTTTGAAAAATGTAACTAGTTCTAGTAAGGGTAGGTCTTATCATAGTCTTTTCCACACTAGTATGAATCAATTCCATCATATTGCCTTCTTTCTTCTAGGTAACCAAAACAAAAGAGTGTGAGGAAATGGGAGGTTTGATTGGATGTCAGAAATGGAGCCAATTTATGGTACCATTTTAAAGAGAAGGGTGATCTGGACAGGAGGCTTAAAGATATTCCGAAGGCACTAGGTTCTTAAGGAGAAAAGTGGCAGGAATGAGGAGAAAAATAGAGCATAGAAAAGGATGTGGTAAGGAGATAAATCAAATTCTTGCCCCTTAGAATTTTTTTCAGTATCAATTTTGCATCCAGGAAAGGTGGTCTTTTCTGACCCCACCCTCTCCCTAGTAATACATAATCCAAGTTAGTGTCATCAGAGTCAATTCTTGCGCCTGGAACGAGCAGAGAGGACACCTTCCACAAGGACTTACTAGGGAAAAGGTGAGGGAACAAAAACCTGGGAGGACCACCATCTGGATGTGAGGGGGGATAAACATCCCCACTAAATATCCTAAATATCAAATCACCCATCTCTCTACCCTAGTTGTAACTTTGAGGGTAATTAATAGTATAATTCAGTTCCATTATGGGTTAAGTGGGCCTTTCCGAGATAGCTTGGAAATGTAAGCATCATTTGTAACGTTGTTTCTATGGGAAAATACATTCTAGGTTCCAAGCAATGGATTTACAAATTAGCTTTTGGAATACGGCCTGTTTGTGAGTTGGGGGTGGCCTATACTGGTTGACTTGGCTTGGCTTGGCTTGACTTGACTTGACTTGACTCTACTCTACTGTTGCTGCCAAGAGGTATAATTCACAGAGGCCTCCCTTTTGTGATTGTACATTTTTTATGCCAGGCATTAGGTCATGTAAAATCAGCAATGCCCCCAAATTGGACAGTGCTACTAAATATACAAAAGCAGAGGAGGGAGAGATTAGGACAAATTACCAACAGACGCAGAACTATGATTTTTTTCAAAGATTTACTAAGGCTCCTTGGCTTTCCATTAATCCTAATAGATATCTACACACATCAAGTACAGACTTACAGACACCCAGATGCACACATGCACATACACAGACATTCATACACACACACGTTTACTCTTGCACTCATACATTTGTTCTCAGCTCAGAGTTACCAGATGGGTGGCCTCACATAGGGGAAGCCAAATCCTTCTGCTCTACAGAAAGGCAGAAGAATTACAAAGCATACAGCAGCTTCTGTTATAATTATGGTAGAATCCTTCAAGAATCTCATTTCCAGGAATCCTTTTCTACACATAAACACACATACACACACATACATACATACATACACAAACACACAGAAGGCAACTAAAGTAGCACAGTAAGTGGATCTGAAGTCAGGAAGATCTGAGTTCAAATTCTTCCTCAGACACTTATCATCTGTGTGACCCTGGGAAAATAATTTAGTCACTGTTTGCCTCAGTTTCCTCATCTGTAAAATGGGTATAGTACCTGCATTTATCTCCCAAGGTGGTTGTGAGGATTGAATGAGAGCAGTGTTTTGCTGTGTAAATGGTATCTATAATTTTTTTTAAAATTTTAAACCCTTAACTTCTGTGTATTGACTTATAGGTGGAAGATTGGTAAGGGTAGGCAATGGGGGTCAAGTGACTTGCCCAGGGTCACACAGCTGGGAAGTGTCTGAGGCCGGATTTGAACCTAGGACCTCCTGTCTCTAGGCCTGGCTCTCAATCCACTGAGCTACCCAGCTGCCCCTCTATAATTATTTTTTAAATGCCCTGACTAGTTTTGCTCCAATTTTCCATGTTTCTTCTGACTCACCAGCAATCAACCCATTCTGAAGTTTTTGTCCTTTCTGCCATGTCAGGCTTTCACTTGGTCTTAGATTGGATTGGACAGACACAATCTTTAGCTCGGTGGTATCTTTTTCCTGAACTCTCTCCAATCTTCTTTTGTCTCAAGCTAAAAAGGGTCCATATGAGTAGGGACCTCCCCATTTTAGGCAATCTTCAGCCTTTATTTCTTGACTCCTGATGGTTTTCAGAGATAACTTTTATGCAGATACAAACAACATATTCACATGGACCTAGTTTCCTGGTGCACGTCAGCAAAATTTATTTGAATTTGAATCTACTTTTCACAGTTACTTGTTTGTTTCATTCGTGTCATAATCCAGCCTCGTTCTGCTACTCGCTGACTTTGGCAAGTTCCTTAACCTCTTTGCAAAGGCCTCCTTTTCCTCACTTCTAAAATGAGGAAGTCATATTGTTCATTTTTAACATTGTATAATCCCATGATCCTTCAGTTACAGAAGGCAGAAATTCCTTACAAATTCATTAATGTGACAATGCTTTTTAATTTGCTCTTGCAATTATTATAGGAGTAATTACTATATTTGTCTGAATATAATACCTCCACAAAGAGATCTCTTTGAAAGGGAAAAAAAAGCATGTGTGTACACACACACACACACACACACACACACACATACACACACACACACTCACACACACATACATATACACACAAATCCAATTATAGGACACCCCCCGGGTTTTATGCAAACCAGATTTTTGCCTAGTGGGGTAGAACCCCTGGGGTGGAATATAGCCAATACTTTGACCAATATGACTACAGCAGTTATTAATCTATGACCCACCACAGTCACTTAAAAAGAAGATCTGGTTTCATACCAGGGATATTCATATTTTGCATTTCCGAAAGGTACTTTGTAAATCTTTTGGGATACTTTAAGGGCTAGGGGAAAACTCTGCTTCTGGCTCTCTCAAAACTCTTCCTGGGAAGGAACTATACCTTTATCTAAGCCCTTGCCTTCCTCACTCCAGGAGATACTCTATTCTCCTCTCAGCTAGACACTGATGCTTTTCCTAGGATCTCAGGAAGCCTACCTGAAGTCATGAACTCATTCCTGGGGTAAGAATCCGGGTTCTGCTTCTTTGCATCCAAGAACATGTCATTGTCCTCCAACTCATACTTGGAAGAGGATCTTTAAGAACCAAATTCACACTTCCCTAAGTGTGGCAGATAGTTATCTCTTGAGAGTGTTCAAAGAGCTTCACTTATCAGTAGAGAACTGTTAGAACATCTGGCTGGTTGCTGCATTTGGAGTCAATCAGTCGTCTCTAGCTAAATTTACTCCAGTTTCACCAATGGGCCTTGGAATGCCCATTGCTAATGTCTGCCATGTTGACTTACCCTAAATCTTTCTGTCTCTTTATCATTCTCAAGCCTATGTGAGTCCTGGGTCGAACTTTGAACTTTCCTTTACAATTACCTGCTTTAATTGGTGGGTGTTGTAACAGTGTCCAGCCTTGTGATATCCCTTCCCACCCCTCTAGCCTGGCTACCTGCTAGTTGTTAGAAGCACCACAGCACTGCTGTTAGAAGCACTGCTGACTGAACTTTGCCTAGTTGGCAAAGTTGCCTGTCTAAAGACAACAATCCTGGTTTAAAGAATACAGGATATGAGGTTTCCAGTATTCATAATGTCTTCTGACAACCGCCATGTAGCTGTTTGCCTTTTATTCCCTGATGCTGTTGCATTAGCTCCCTTTTCCTTTCTCCAGAGTTCTACCCCTGGCACCAGAATACTTTCCTTGGTAAAATCGAGATTAGCAGATATTAAAGATGAATTCCCACCTAAGACATTCACAGTACACTTACCAGAAGAATTAAAAGAGCATTTTACCCTTTGACCAGAGATTTCAATACTAAGATTATGCCCCAACAAGGTCAATGATATAAGAAGAAAAATTTCTTCATGCATCAAAATATCTATAGCAGCACTTTTTGTTATATTAGAATTAGAAATAAAAAAGATCTCAACCAATTGGGAAATGACTAAACTTACTGTGGATGTTATAGAATATTACTGAGCTGCAAGAAGTGACATGTGGTGAGTTTAGAGAAGTATGGAAAGAACTACACAATGTGATACAAAATGAAGTGAGCAGAAACAAGAAAACATATGACTACAGCAATGTAGATGGAAAGAATGTCCATAATAGTTAATGTTTCAAAATTACAAAGAATAAACAGGACTCCAAGAAATAATATAGGAATATATTTTTATTTTTAAAACCCTTACCTTCCATCTTGGAGTCAATACTGTGTATTGGCTCCAAGGCAGAAGAGTGGTAAGGGTAGGTAATGGGGGTCAAGTGACTTGCCCAGGGTCACACAGCTGGAAAGTGTCTGAGGCCAGATTTGAACCTAGGACCTCCCGTCTCTAGGCCTGGCTCTCAATCCACTGAGCTACCCAGCTGCCCCGATGGGAATATATTTTGATAAAGATATGAGAAGACTCCTTTGTAGAGGTGGGAACTCCATAGATATAGTGCATAGCAATGTTTTCAGACTTTTTTGATGCATTGATCAGTTTTACTGATTTTTTTCTCTTTAATTTTTCCTTCAAAAATATTGTCATTATGTTAGCTTTCTGGGAGGAAAGAAAGAAAAGGATAATGAAGACATTTCAGTGATAATTTTGGTGATAAAAAAAGAAAAAATTTATTTTTAAAAAATAAAGTATTTTAGGGGGCAGCTGGATAGCTCAGTGGATTGAGAGTCAGGCCTAGAGACAGGAGGTCCTAGGTTCAAATCTGGCCTCAGACAATTTCCCAGCTGTGTGACCCTGGGCAAGTCACTTGACCCCCATTGCCCACCCTTACCACTTTTCCACCTGGGAGCCAATACACAGAAGTTAAAGGTTTAAAAAAACAAACAAACAAACAAACAAACAAATCAATCAATCAATAAATAAATAAATAAATAAAATATTTTAAAGGAGAACTTTAGAGAAAAATACAAGTAGCTTTCTGAATCATTTTGTGTCAGAGGTAGAATGCTTGTGGATTTTTCTATTTTAAAGGAAGTCTAGAATTCAATGTGAATGGGAAAGTTACCCTATAGAAGTCAATTCTACTTCTCGATTATTCTTTCTTCTCCATTTATACTGCTACTGTCTTTGTTCAGACTCTCTCTCTCTTTTACCTGTACATTTGCAATAATCTCTAAACCAATCTTTCCGCTTCCCAGTGTCTCCCTTTTCAATCTGTTCTACATACTGCTGCCAGATTAATCTTCCAAAAGCAGAATTTTGATAATATCATCTCCCTATTAAAAACAAACAAACAGATAAACAATCCTTCAGCAGGTCCTGTCACCACTGAATATAATCCAAACTACCTAGCTTGTCAGCGAAGGTCATCTATGATCTGCTTCTTGTCTACATTTTTAGCTATATTTCTACTCTTTTCTTAATGCTCCAAGGCTAACCTACTAATGTTTAAAAGTCATACTCATTCTGATCTAAGCCTCACTTCCTAAGTATAAGAATATAACCCTCTCAATCACTTTAAACAAAGAGAGAGAGAGAGAGGTGTCTAATACACACACACACACACACACACACACACACACACACACATTTTCCCTCCAAACCTAATGTTATATCTCTGATAGACTCTGGAGCAGTGGTTTCAGGGGTAGTTTAACTCTAGTCAAGTTGGACTTCTCACTGTTTCCCAAACATACTCCATGCTTTCTTGCCTTTTCATTTTTATTTCTGTACCCTCTGCCTAAAACTGCCCTTCCCACCCCATATAAAAATAACAATAGGTAATAACATTAATTATATAGCACTTTAGGATTTGCAAAGCACTTTACAGATAGTATGTAATTTATCCTATACAAAAACCCTGGGAAGGAGGTGCTATTATCTCCCTTTTACAGATGAGGAAACTGAGGCAAACAGCAGTTAAGGGTCACATGGTAAGTGTCTGAGACTACATTTGAACTCAGATCCATCCTGACTCCAGATTCAGAGGTCTATCTATCACACCAATTAGCTGTCTGAATTCAAATTCACCTGCCCTAATCGTGGCCCCCCCCCCATTAAAGACCTAGCCCTAATTTAACCTCCTCAGTGAAGTCCCTGGTTCCGGCTTTCCCTTCCCCCCAGCTCCCTACTCTTAACAGATGTGATTATTCCTGCTTTAGTACTCAGGAAGCACTTTGTACCACTCTCATATCACTTATTACATCCTGCTTTGTATTGTGGTTATTTGTATACATGTCCATTCCCCTCAGCTAGATTAGAAACTCTCTAAAATTGGGCGACTGCCACATGTGTCTGCTGAGGACAAAAAGGACTTTCTGCTTTTGATTCGAAGCTGGCCCAGACTTTGTGGCTCTCCTTGGCTGGGTCTGACCAATGATATCCCCCTCTCTATATCTTCAGAGTGCTGAGGACTTACAAAGAAAAGGAAACTCGATTACAGACCAAGGTTTTGTCTGAGAGAAATATTTTCTCTAGTTGCGTTTTTTTTTATAATAGTAAATGCACTAAACTAATGAAAAATGGGAATGAGTATTAATATCCCCAAATTAATTTAAAGCCACAAGCCACTGGGACTGCAGGGTTAATAGGTCAGGGCTAACCTATAGGTATATCAATCATACAATCTGATCTGAGATTCACCTTCTAAAAGCATAAGAATAGAACCCCCTAAACACAAACACAGATACATACCCCCCCCCCGGCCCAGAGTTCTGTGTCTGGTGGGCTCTATGCAGTGGCATATGGGGTTAAAGATGAGCCCCAATGATCCCTAATACTCAGCCCCTCCAATAACTAGCCCTTCTAGGTGGTCAGGCATTTTTAACTTCTCAAGGAATTTTCATTTCCATTATTTTATTCCAGCCTTGGCAGACAGGCCAAGCTCATCTCCTTTTCCCAGTTTGCTTGGGGAAAAGGGAAGTGATTTCATGGAGGCCAGAGAGAGAGTCTTGGCAGAAGTGAGACTAGAGGTCCAGCCTCCAGACTTCTAGACTCCAGGGCTCTGTATCCCACTCTCCATCACTACCGTCTATCGTAGCTCACTCCTTCCATCCATTCATAAATCCTCGTTTCTCGATCTAGATGACTTCATGAAGCAAAACCGGGGCATGCTACTTTTGTACACCCTGAAGAACCCCAGCTTCCCAGAGTATATCTTCAGCAGCGAGTGTGGCATTATGTGCCTGGACATGCATGTTGAACATCCCTACCTGTTGGCTGTGGGCTACTATGATGGCAATGTGGCTATCTACAACCTGAAGAAGCCTCACTCACAGCCATCCTACCGGAGTACAGCTAAACTAGGGAAGCATTCAGAGCCTGTGTGGCAGGTGAGTGTGCATGGAGCTAAGTGTGAGGACAGCCAGAGGGAGGGAGTTTGCCTGTAAAGGCCAACCTTAGGGGAGGCCTGATACCCTGGTAGCTCTCTCCCTTTCCCTCCAGCCCTTAGGAGACTCTTGGACAAGTGACTCAAGGGGATTATCTGGAGAACATCCTCTGGGTCGCAATGGCTATGCAGTTGCTGCCCACCGTGTTGATAAAACTCATTGCAAAATATTCCTTCCTTTCCATTTGGTTTTAATGACTTCTACCCAAAGGAACCAGTTTGTCCATTCTTCAATGTGAGCCAATGACCTCAGCATCCTTTGTGGATTTTCTCTTGATTTTCTTGCAACAAAGTTAGGAGATTTCTTCAGGGTCCATTGAATCAAGTCCCAGGGATTCCGAGTAGCTTCTGTTTTTTGGCCTGGGCCTAGGCTCTTTTGTCAGGTATGGCATGTGGAAAAGCAGGTTCATTCATGGCCTCCCCAAAACCAGCTGTTCTAGAACAAGGGTTGTAGATATAGCACCTTCCTGCTGGGATACTCCCTTAATTTACTTATACTCATCCTTGGGGTTGGGCTCCCAGAGGGTTATAACTCATGAACCTCACCAATATGCATCAAGTCAATAGACACAATTAACTCTCAGCAAAAGGAAACAAGTACAACCGCCCCCCGCCCAAAAAAAAAGAATCAGATGTGACACTGCTGTATGTACAGTCAGCATTTATGGGAAAAAGGAGATCA
Organism: Gracilinanus agilis; assembly: GCF_016433145.1. Lineage (NCBI taxonomy): Eukaryota > Metazoa > Chordata > Mammalia > Didelphimorphia > Didelphidae > Gracilinanus > Gracilinanus agilis. Next base: position 165,341,449 of record NC_058130.1, read on the forward strand.
ATGTTGGAGTTCAGTGGAAATTAGCTACATATATAAGATATACATGTAGCAAAGGCAACTCTCACCTCCTGGGACTGCAGAACCTAGAGATCTTTTCTTTATAGAATTCTCACACTGTTCCCATTGGATGTGGTCTCTGCTCTGTGGATTGCTCATCCAGGTTCCCAAGGAGGTCCTCCACTCCACAATTCAACCCACAATTTCCAGGGCTAACTCTCAATCCATATCCAGCTCTCTTCTTTTCTGCCAGAGGTCCAATTCCTCAAGGCTTCCCCTTCCCTCAAAGGACCACTTTTCTATATCTGTGTTTGTCTCTCCTTAGACTCTCTCAGACCAGAAACTTTCCAACTACTGGTTGAATAGTCTTCCTCTGGGCAAGTACAAATCCTCACAGCTGATAGAGGGTAGGAGGCAGAGAAATCTCTTTTCTTCCCTTCCCCACTTCCCCCTAGGTCTTATTCCATAACTCATTCAGGATTGAAACTCCCTGGAACTCTTCAAGGTTTAGTTATTTAAAACACCCACAGGAGAGGCTAATTTGTTTGCTCAGTCAATCCCTTTGTTCCCTTCTCTGCCTCAATCAGAGAGGTGTTTGCACCTCATAAAGGTGTTAACACCTCATTACCTCATCTGTGTGACTATTTTTTGTGACTATATCAGCTGAGTTGGGTCAGGGAAATCATATCCCTCCTCCCTTACACATATCTCTGAGAGCAATATTTCATCATCTCATGGTCATCAAACTGAAAAGAATTTAACTTCTTAACATAACCTCTCATGCAAAACCTTTAGAGAAACATTAGCTAAATTAACCTTATCTAGTGACTTATAATAAGGGATACTTTCCAGTAGCAAATGCAGTTTTTCTTCATTTTCCCCAGGCCCTTAGGGTACTCCAGCTAGGCCTTTTCTTTCTCAAGGGTTGCGTAGGAAGCAGAGGGCAGTGGGTGCCCCTGTTATGGGGCAAAAGAAGGAACAGGACCTTAAAAACCTGGTCACCCTTTCTCCCTCAAGGAATCATCCTCATTGGACAAGAAACCATGAGGAGTGGAAAGGAAAGGGTTGGGAGATGAGAGAAGGGAAGTGAATGAGGGGGAAGGAAGGAAGGAAGGAAGGAAAGAGTCCCTTGGAAAAAAAAAATAGGTTTGGAATCAGAGGACCTGGGTTTGAAAACTGGCTCTGTGGTTTACTATTTGTGTGATCTTTAGGATTATTATTGAGGCTATTTTCATTATTTGAATCAAATGTATGTTTATGCTAAGCTACAAATTTCCCTTAATAGTTCTTGTTCTTGAGAGTTCCCATAAAATAACTCTTCTAAAACATTTTGCTTATTTAATGGAGTTCAGGCTGTCATGTACATCTTTTCCCAGAGCTCAGAGTGCTGGATTCAGAATCAGAGGACTCAAGTTGAAATCCCAGCTCTGCTGACCTTGGACAAATCCCTCACCTCTCTGGACCTCAGTTTCTTTATCTAGAAATGAAAAGAGTGAACTAAGAGGTGTCTGCAGTCTTTCCCATTTGTATATCCTATAAGAATAGAATAAAATAAGCTATCAGTAAGTACCAGAGAAAGGACTAGGACACAGATCTCCTGCCTCCTGGTCCAACTGTGAGCAAAGGACCCGGATACTCGAGGGCCTGCCAAAGCAGAGGTATATATCAACCATCCTGCTATTTTCCCTCTTTGTGTGTGTCCTTAGGCAGCTTTGAACCAAGAGGTAGGCCAGGGGATAGGTCTGGGCTTGACCTCTGTGGGTTTGAGTGAGATGGGGAAATCAAGGAAAAGAGAACTCTGGGGTTTTAAGGAAGCTCAGATAACAAAGTAGACTCTGTTTCTCTCTGGTGAATGCCTGTTCCATTTAACCAGCCTTTTGGCTAGTGTGGAAGTAGCAGGGCTACTGCTCCTCCATTCCCTGATGGTTTTTTACTTTTACCATGTCCAGATCCACCATCTCTTATCTAGTAATAAAAAAAAAAACTAAATAAATCTGTATTTATGTCTCTGAAGTTTGCTGTGAGGCTAAAATGAGTGAATATGTGCCTTGCAAACCTTAAAGTACTATAAAATGTTAGCTATTATTATTATTGGCTATTAAATGTTATGCTTTATTAAGCATTTTCCTCATAGCAGTTCTGTGAAATAGTTCAAATAGTAGAATCCCTGTTTTTCAGGTGTGGGAATTGAGGAGTTAAGTGACCTGCCCAAATTATTCAGGATTAGGCCCCAGAGTCCTTCTGACTGTCTCTTTCTACTACCAAAAGCATGTCCAGAGGAAAATGACCAGGACCATGGGAGAAAAATGGGATAATAAATGCAAAGTGCTTTACAAACTTTAATGTGCCATATAAATGTTAGCTATTTATTAGTAGCGCTTTATTAAGCATTTTCAAACCCCATCCTGTAAGGCTGGATTAATAGAATTAGAAATGTTTAGCCTGAAAAAAAGAGAAGACTTGCTGGTTGGTGTATTGAGGGGTGGGAAAGGAAGGGCACAGTCACCATCTTCAGGGGTCTGAAGGTTGACACTCTAGAAGATGGATTAAATTTATGAAGGGGGACTGGTATAATTAGAGCATTCCAATAATGGAAGGAGCTGCCTTGTGAGTAACTGAGCTCCCTGTCAGGAGATGGCTAAGCAGAAGAGTCTAGAAAACCCATTTGCAAGAAATATTGTAAAAAAAAGATTCTGGTATTGATCAATCAATCAATAAACATTCATTAAGCACCTACTATGTGCCAGGCACCATACCAAGTGCTAGGAATACAAAATGAGCCAACAGTCCCTGCCCTCAAGGAACTTACACTTTAATGGGTAAGGCAACATGCAAATAAATAAATACAAAACAAGCTATCTATAGGAGAAATAGAAGATAATTAATATAGGAAAATGACTAGAATTAAGAGGAGCTGGGGAAGACTTCCTGTCGAAGGTAGGATTTTGGTTGGGACATAATGGAAGCCGGAGAGGTTAGTAGTGTCCCTTCCTGCTCTCAGATTCTATGCTCCTCTGATCTCATCTATTCTACTGTCCTCCCAAGGAATGCTAGAAGAATCAAAAGCACTCCCCAGATCTGAGCTGGTTTTGCTGAATGAGAATGTTGTAATTACTGCCATGTACTGCTGGGTTGGGGAGCTCTTGCCCTGGAGACCTGCAGAGTTGCCACTCTCAGAGACCCTTTCCAGCATCCGTCCCAGCAGCCCAGAGTTTCATCTTAGGCTCTTAGAGTGTCAAGGGCATTTAATTGGTTTAGAATTTAGGACTGTCCTTTTGATATGGCAAGGTTTGACCCAAGGTAGCTGTGGCTAATGAAGAAGCCCCACACAGCATCATCTCACTTTCCCCACCTGCTCCTAAGGGACTTCCTGGCAGATCCATAGCATTAATGAGATTAATGAGCCTTCCTTCCATGCTCTCTGCTCACTTGTCCTATAGTGTGGACCACAGGAAGTTAGACGAGTCATTCAATCCCATACAAATTGGAAAATAATGGCCTGCCTTCCAGCCTTCATTCATGCCTTCATTTTCCCCTCCCAGTCTCATTTTCTTCTTCTCCTTCCTATGACCAGCGAGCCTACGAAGTAGGTGGCATTCTGAATCTTAAAAGTCAAAGCCCCTGCTTTCAGTCGTGCTGGGAACAGACTGACAGGACAGAACCGGACGTCCCATTGGCCTTTCAGGCCCCGGGTTTCTCTGTTATGAGTCTACTCCCTGGGGCATCCCTTGGCTTCCCAGAGCATCTCTGCTATTTCAGACTCACAAGGCAGGATGGAAAGCTTGACACTTTGCTCTAAACCATTTCCAGTTTCTGACCTTCCTCAGGTATTAAGAGGATAGAAGCAAGAGGGATCGGAAGGGTCATCTTCCTCTCCTTTCAATCCAGCCCCTAAGTCTGTACTCAGTCTTTTGGTGTACGGATCCCTGTGCCAGGACTTTAGGGAAGATAGAGGAGAGGCCAGGCTCCCTAAGCTGGAGGGCCTTCAGAGTCTCAATAGAGAAAAAAGGCATATACACGGAACAGAGAACCATGGGGAACTGGGTCTGTCAGGTGCCAATGAGTGACTCAAACTGTAGGAGTTTAGAAGGAAGAGAGGGCAGAGTCAGCTTCCATAATACGCCTTCCTGAGGCGGGTGAGACTCGAGCCAGGCCTTGAAGGATTAGCAGGCCAAGAAGGAGGTGAGGAGGAGAGAGTTTCCTGGTTGGAGAATTATTATGCCTCTCTTTCCCACACGTGAAGGGAAATTGTCTGATATCTCCAATTACATCTAAGGGTCAAAGGATGAACTGGGAAATTGTGTATCCTGGCTATGTCTCAGGCCTAGTGGTTGAATTTACTTTTCAAGGCACTTTCATGTGCCTAGAAGATCATTTCATGATCTCACTCCATACTTAAAATAGCCCGTGAGGTAGGTAGGAGTCTGTATCCATTTTACAGATGGAGAAAGTGAGATTGGGAGAGAGAATTATGACTTAACTCCCCTGGGCAAAACAATGAGCTCACCATCATTTGAAATGCTCAAGGAGTAAAATCATGGCACCTTCGGGGAATATTATAGAGAGGACTCTTGCATGAGGAGGGAAGTCGAAGCATGCTCTTTGGCTGAATAAAAATAACATAACAGGGGGCAGCTGGGTAGCTCAGTGGATTGAGAGCCAGGCCTAGAGACGGGAGGTCCTAGGTTCAAATCCGGCCTCAGACACTTCCCAGCTATGTGACCTTGGACAAGTCACTTGACCCCCATTGCCTACCCTTACCACTCTTCCACCAAGGAACTAATACACAGAAGTTAAGGGTTTAAAAATATAAACAAAAAACAAAAAAACAACAAAAAATAATAACATAACAGCCAGCATTTCTGATGCTTTAAAGTTTGCAAAGCTCTTTAGATAAATTATCCCATTAGATTCTCACAACAACTTTATGAGGTAGGTTCTATTTTTATACCCATTTTACAGATGAGAAAATTAAAGATGAGAGCTGTCATGACTTTCCTAGGGTCACATCACTAGTAAGTGTCAGAGTTGGAAACAAAACCTATTTCTTTTGACTCTCCCAACATTTATTTCATTAGATCCCACTGCCTCCAGAACAGCTAAGTTAGAATTTCAATCTGGAATCTACAAACCTCACAGAAGGTCACCCATAAATTCCCCAACACCCCAACAACCCCAGCAGTCAAAACTACCTGCAGAAATCATGGGTGGAAAATTCAATGAGAGAAATTAGACTTGATATCAGGGGAAAGTTCTTTCCAGCTTTACAGTTATAGCAATCCAAAAGTAGAGTGGACAGCCTTCGGAGGAAGGTCTTTAAGCAAAATCTCAATTACCAGGGATAGCAAGGTTGCTCAGTGGATAGAGACAAGAGGTCCAGAGGTCCCAAATCTGGCCTCAGACACTTCCTAGCTGTGTGACCCTGAGTAAGTCACTTAACCCCCATTGCCTAGCTCTAATCCCTCTTCTGCCTTAGAACCAATACATAATATTAATTCTAAGACAGAAGGTAAGGATTAAAAAATCTCAGTTACCACTGGCAGGGTGTAGGATTCTTTTGGGGACTGTGGTTTGGACTACTGAGCCACTTGGGTCCCTTCAAACCCCAAGATGAAATGATTCTGGGATTTTGAGCTTCTTACCCCAAATTTATGCACACTTGGACTTGATCTAACCACTATCCCACCATTATACCATAGTATGGCCTAATGAGTAGAAAGCTGGCCTTAGAGCCAAGATGAACTGGGTTCAAATCCTGCCTCTAACACATACTAGTTATGGGTAATTCAATTAATCTCTTGGTGCTCTAGACAACTCCTGGAATGCTGCCAGAGCAGGTGCCACCCTGCCCTGAGAGAGGGAGTTAGTTTCCAGTGAAATCACAGGTCCATTTCACATGCCTCTCCCTGGCTTGAGCCCCATGAGGTTTTCTGCCTGATTATACAGCTCCTGAACAAGATCCTGAAGAAAAGACTGTTGAGAGGCCTGGGCCTGGCACAACCACTGAACAATGGTACCCTTTTTAATTAATGGAAACTGGAACAAATTGCCTTCCAGCTAGATGAAGCAAAGTATCACCTATTTCCCACCCTCTTCCCAGCCACCAATATGCACCCATGGAGGGAGGGGAGAGAGAGAGAGAGAGAGAGAGAGAGACAGAGAGAGAGAGAGAGAGAGAGAGAGAGAGAGACAGAGAGACAGAGAGAGAGAGACAGAGAGAGAGAGAGAGTGTGTAACCTACCAAGCAAGGGGTCCAGACTGCCACTAAGACCCCTGAGGTCATCCCCTTCCCTCCTACCCCCTGACCAGTAGCCTGGACCTCTCCCAGGAAAGGAATGAGAGCTACAAAATGCCTTAAAGACCCTAGAAGAAAAAGACTTGGAAAAAAGGCTCTGAAGTAGGAGCTGTACTCAGGCCCAATTCCCAAGACTGCTGGCTCTGCCCCAAAAAGGGACAGGCAGAAGGAACTGAGAACAGACGGGGCCTGTCATGTATGACCTCAGGGCTGGGCAGTTTTAGAGGAGAACCAGTGTCGGCATCCCCAGGCAGTGGGAGGGGGTTCAGATGTAGGTCTATAGATCTTAGAGCTAGAAGGGGTCTTAGAGGTCCCCTATTCCAACCCTCTCCTTTTACAACTGGGGCCCAAAAGAGGCCCAAAGTGACTATTCCAAGGACACAGAGACTTAGGGCTTGAACCCAAGTATTCTGACTCTGGTGCTAAAGTATACTACACAATGCTGCCAAAGCCAGTCACATCATAGAGAAGGAAGCCTAGTTGGAAAAGGCTACGATCATCCATCATTCCTCCCTTGCCTCTACAGTCTGTGTGTATCCCATTAGCTTCTTGTTTTCCAAATCTGGTAGAGAGCATCGAATGACAGATCACCAACGAAGAGAAATCCGACATGGAGAAGACATAACAAGTTTACTTGGCTTTCCCCCAGGAGCCAGGCCAGGACACTGGCTAGTCCAGGCTGCAAATGCTTGAGAGAGAGAGAGTTCCCTCTGTTTTCCCAGGGAGACACACTTCTATTAAAGGAGAAAGCTAACTGCATTGGGGATTTAGAGACCAGTGTTGTCTCCCTTTCAAAATCTGTCTTTGGCATCACTGTCCGCCTGCCTTGCGCCGGACCCCACCCCGGCCCCAACACAGGCATGCATTCTGTGTCCTATTCTTCAACACTGACTTTCACTAATCCCCAGCAAGGCATTAGAAGCTACTAAGAGCACAGGATGTTCTCCTTTAAATGGCCTCTACCTTTAATGGATGAAAGGTCCCCTTTGGAAGATTTTAAGGAGTCAGAGACCCCAGTTTAATCAGCAACAGTAAAGAAGGCTTTCTGTGTACAGATCACTCTAATGATTTCTCATGAAATCTCAAAGCTCAAAGAATGAGGAAACATTTTTGGACAGGGGGTGCCCTCTTTGCTACCATCCCATCCCCCTGGGCTCCTAGCAAAGTGAATCACTTTGTGGTCATGGTTTCCTCAGCGACACAAGGTCTGTGGGAGGGAAGCCTCATAGTCTTCTCAGGTTATGCCAAAGAAAGAAATCATTGGCCAAGGCCTTATGTCACCTTACCAAGATTCAGATGTACAAACACAGCGATAGGCCACTGGCTTTGAAGTCCAGAAGACCCAAGTTCAAATCCTGTTTCTCAATTATGAATCACTAGATACGTCCCTTAATTTCTATCAACCTCAGTTTTGCCACCAGAAAAAATGGGGATAATAATAACACCTATGTCACAGGGTTGTTAATGAGGATCGAATGAGACAGTATATTCCAATTGTTTTGCAAACAAAGTACTATACAAGTGGTACATATTGTTATGATGATGATGACGACAACAACAACATTGCCCAGATTCTCTTGTTGGCCAGAAGTGAGAAATTCTCCCATTTCTCCATACTGACTTCTTCATCAGTTTATAATCAGACCCAAAATGAAGCCATAAAACATAGTTAGTCTTTGTTTAAAGTCTTAGCTTTGGGTTCTGGTCTTGCCTTCTCCACACATCAGCTTTCTGAGAAGTGTCTAAGGAGCACCCCTAATCCTCCCATTGATGGAGACCTCAGTTCATTCATTATCACCCATGCCCCTCACTCTTGGTCACTTAAAGAGCTGAGTCTACTTTGAAGCATAGGATATTTTCTCTCTCAAAACATATGCCAAGGGCTTAAACTGATTAGAGTTCCCACTCACATCCTAGGATCCCTTGGCACAGAAACAGAGCATGTCATTGCTAGAAACATTTGTCTGTGTTTGGTATCGGTGGTCTCTGTGGACTCACACTCAGAATAGACTTGAACCCCTGGGATATGTGGATCTAACCTTCTTCACTTGGCACTACATGACTGAGCCTTCATTGGTCCTGAAATGCATAACCAGGAGGCCCAAGCACAGAGGTGACCTCATCCATTGTAAAACAATGACCTTTGCCTAAGGAGAAAGGGACCCCCCAAGTCAGCTCTCTAGCACCCCACCTTCATAAACCTTGGCCCCTGAGAATTTTTTTTGACAGAGAATTGAAGGTCTGGGTCACCTCGGGAACACAGTTCCAACTTTTAGATTCTGTCTACTGCCCAGATTTTGTTTGGAAAGCCCTCTTGGGTTGTGCACTCTCTCTGGGCTATTGTCCAAAGGAATTTTGAAAATAAGGCTGGCATGGGCTATGATTGCATCAATGTACTGGTCTTACGAATCCCTTGAAGCCTTCATTCTTAATGTTTTGCACCTTCACAGGTCTACTTCTCTTCTCCACAATACTCTGAACCTTCCTACTATTCCTCTCTTCTATCAGAAAAATCCTTTCTAAACCTCAACTGGTTTCTTCCTTTTAGGCCTCCCTAATTGATTCACTTTCTCTCCCCTCAGAGGCTGTTGCAAACCTTCTCTTCTGTCCTCAAACCTCCCACACTACCAGCTCCCCTAACCTTTTCAGTTGAAGAACTTGCCTCATAATTTACTGAGAAAACAGAGAACATTCACTGTGAAGTTCTCCCCTATTCACTCTTCCTTTACGTGAATTTCTGTTGCAGAGGTGACCCTTCTCACCAAGCCAACTCCTACATATGCCCTCGATCTCATCTTCTCTTCCCCAGCAGATTGCTTCCACAATCATCCCATTTCTCTAATCTTCAGCTATCCCCATATAATCTGATATTTCTAATATTAGATTATCTCGAATAGATAATCAAATTTCTCTAATCTTTCAATCTACTGACTTCTTCCTTCCTTGCTACATTCAAACACACCCTTGCTTAAGTAACCCTCATTAGAGCCTCCCTACCAGACTATAATGGAAGCTAGTTGGCTCAGTGGATAGTGTGTAGGGGCAATGAAGACTCATCTTCCTTCCTGAGTTCAAATCTGGCCTCAGATACTTAGCTGGACAAGTCACTTAACCCTGTTTGCTTCAGTTTCCTCATCTATAAAATAAGCTGAAGAAGGAAATAGCAAAACGCTCTTTGCTAAGAAAACCCCAAATGGATTCATGAGGAGCTGAAAATGACTGAATACCAGACTATAAAATTATCACCATATTTCCTCGCTTTCATAACCAACAATAGGGGCTTTGGATCACTAGATCTATAATTAAATTAGGATAGGAAGCTCCTGAGTGAGTGAACTAACCCTTTCTCCATGCAGATTGTCACCTCCACACCTCCTCCTGATTGTCCATTCCTCAGTTTCCTTTGCTGTTTCATCATCCTTATGAGTCCCCCTAACTGTGAATGCTCCCCTTTCAGGACCACTGTCTCTTTTCTTCCTTATTTGGTGACTAGCCCGATCCCAAAGGGTTTAATTATCTCTATGCAGATGACTTCCAAACTGCTTTCTCTTCTGAGCTCCAATCACCTGTCTACAACTGCCTTTTAGACATTTCAAACTAGATGTTCTATAGACATATCAAACTTGTTACATCCCAAACAAAACCAATTAGCTCTTTTTTGAGCTTCCTTCTCTCTCTTAAGGGAGATCACCCATTATTCTACTCACCCAGGTTCTAAATCTCAGAATTATCCCAACTCTGCTATCTCTCATTCCATAGAACCAAACAGTTGCCAGATTTTGTCATGGCCCCCTCTACAGCGTCTCTCACTCCATCCCCATCTCCTTGCTCACATAACTACCACTTTAGTTCAGGCCCTATTCACCCTCTTGCCTAGAAAATTGCAGTGGCATTCTAATTGGTCTCTCTGCCTTAAGTCTCTCCTCCCTTTTACTCATCTTCCACAGAGATGCCAGAGTGATTCTCCCAAAGAAAAAAAATCTGCCCATGTCACCCCCTCCTGCGTGGTAAATTCCAGTAGCCTCTTATTACATACTCGAGGATCAAATGTAAACTCTTCTGTTTGGCTTCTATTTACCCTTCCAATATTATATGTCACTCCTTTCCCTGAACTCAAAGACCCAGGCAAAGTGGCTTTCTTGCTGTAGCTCACACATTGCTTCTTCTCCTACCTCCCACATCCATGTCTTTGCACTAACTGTGCCCTGTGCCTAAAATATGTTTCCTCTTCACTCTGCCTCTTCAAGTTCCTTAATTGCTTCAAGAGTTAACTGAAGCACCACCACCTATATGAGAATAAAGCTCTAATGGTGGGTTTTCAGGCATTTTCTCAGGCTAACTCAGAGCTCCTCACTTCATACCACAAACTGTAGGTGACCTGTATTGTTTTCTGTCTAAATCACAGCACACGAAGCAGAGTATCTACTTGTGGTATTCTTAGAGGGGAGATAATGTGACATAGATATTAACCAAATTTTCCCCTACACCAAAGGGAGAGGGGACCACTCCCCTCTACTCTCAGCTCCAGTCAATTCTGGCCCAGGCGATGACTTAGAAGGCTCCTTCTCTCCCCTCTAGGTGTCCTCAGACCCTCATCTTCTTTCTCTTGGCTGAGTGAGGTATGGGACCCAAACTAAACTACTTAGAACCCAAAAGCTCTCTTTGATACTCCATTTTACTAGCAGGTTCAAAATCTGAGGGGAGAAGTCTTGGTTGGAGTGTGATGCAGAGGAAACCTCTGCCAAGCAGGGCCCCCAAACTTCTCTGTTTCCTGTTTCCAAGGATTCTGAATGAACTCTGAACTACCTGGAACACATTTTTCCTCATCAATTCTCATGCGTTCTCATGCGAGGATTGTGTGTCCAAGCATGGTCTTGATTCCTCATTGCTACCTTCATTCCTACATTGAGAAGGCTTCCCTGTACACAAAGTATAAACACCATAATATTACAAACAAATATCGATATAAAAACACCATTAAAGCACAAGCACACATTAATGCCACTTTTGAAGGTGACTGAATTACGGCACGTACACATGAGCCGTGCCTTGAACTTAACCTTTAAAGGAAGAACAGAGACCTATTGGAGGAAGATACAGCAGACAGAGAACAGAAGGACGATGCATAGAAATTAGAGTCAGGGCCCTGAGAGGAAAGAGGAAACCTGAATATCCATGTAGGGACTCCATAACCTCCATAACCATTTAGGAGTTCCCGAAACAAACCTCCTAGAGGGAAGAGGAGCACTTTCTGGACAATGCTGTGTTCTTGGACCAAACAGAGGAGCTCCAAAACAAAGCAGAAGCCAGAGCCAAGGGACAAAGCCACAGAATGGTGCAACAAACCTTGTACTTTTGCTTTTAACTAGCACTGAGGATTATGTGGACCATGTATGTCTCTATCGACCCTGAATTTATTTCTTCTTTTTTGGGATCCCTAAACACATCAGGAAGGCTATATAGTTCTTTAGAAACATTAAAGGATATCTTGCTTGTCTCTGCAGCAATATTGAGCTCTTTCCCCTTTTGTAGAGACCCAGTCAGGATATTACTGTGGGTCAAGAGGTAACTGTATAGATCCCAAGAAGGAAATGCCCACCAGAGGGCAAGAAGTTGACTTTCTCAAGACCCCAAGGACTTTTCTCTTTATAGAGACTATGTGCTTTAATGAGAAGCTAAATAACATTTTTAAGAGTCCTAGAAAATGAGCTGTAGGGGCAACTAGGTGGTCCGGTCAGTGGATAGAGAGCCAGGCCTGAAGACAGGAAGTCCTGGATTCAAATCTGACCTCAGAGATTTCCTAGCTGTGTGACCCTGGGCAGTTAACCCCCATTGCCTAGCCCTTACTGCTCTTCCAACTTAGAACCTATACATAGTATTGATTCTAAGATAGATAGATGGATGAATGGAAAGAAGGAAATTAAGGAAGGAGAAGGAATGAAAAAGGAAGGAAGGAAGGAAGGAAGGAAGGAAGGAAGGAAGGAAGGAAGGAAGGAAGGAAGGAAGGAAG